>NW_022900919.1:37393888-37477341 GCF_012274545.1 Fukomys damarensis
AAAACCTTAAAAAAAAAAAAAAAAAAAAAAACAGCCCTTGAAGACCTCTTCAGGCTACCAAATTCCAGAAGCGTAAAATAATAAATTTATATTGTTTTGAGTGACTATGTTTATAATAATTTGTTACAATAGCAACCAGAGACTAATGTAGGGGTCTTGGAAATACTGGATTGAACTAGAAAGAATCATGTGCCTCCTCTAATGGGAGAATGTGAGATTGTACTTTTCCAGATCTCTGATTAGTTAGGAGATAAGGTAAATCTACTTGGATACAGTTGGTAACTAGCAACACTAGCTCAGGACTAACAAAATATGACCAAAACATTGACTGCTGCTCTTTATTTTCTTTATTGGGTAGGTCCAATAATGTGACTCATCTGGAATAAGAGACAGAAGATAGATAAAACAATGCAGTGGATTTCTCAGGCTGTGTCCTACCCCAGACCATTGGCTACATCAAACTTCTGAAGCCAAGAGCTCAACTCTTGACAGAGCTCTTATATTTCCAGACAGAATGAGTTCAAGCGAGTATGGACTTTAGCATGTTACATTTTTTTACATTCCCAATGATCATTAGGGCCAATCTGCTTACAGAGTCATTCATTCTGGAAAATGAAACTATTTAGAAAAACAACTTTTCTCTTTGCAGATGAAAGGAATTATTAAAGTGCTAAATGTTAAGGCTATTATTAAAATATGGCCAGACACTTAGAAATAACTTTTAAAAACAAAGACAAAAGAAACAGAAAACGCCAAAATATTTTTACCATAATATGATCCTTCCATTAATTCTGTTCTTAGGACAAGTTGATAGAAAAGGGGGAAAATTGGTTTTAGCATATTTGAAGAGACAAATGGCCTCTCTTAATATTAAGGCAATTAGCCAACAATTCTTATTGACTGAAGACTCTGAAAAACACTAACCAAGAAAAGGTTAGGAAATGAGGAAAATGTGGAAAATAAAGTTCTTTCAGAGATGATTTTACAATGTCCCTGAGATGACATGGCAAAGCCAATACATAAAACAATTAGAGAGTAACCAACAGTCATTATCTGCAGTGGAGAATGATATCAAAAGGTATATAAGCCAACACAGTACCTGGAGAAATCAACAGGGACAGGCAGGATGTACACAGAAAAAAAATGTACACTCAACAGATAACTGTCTTGGTGACTTCTGTCCAGTCCTAGAATCTTACATTTTCAGTTGAAGCTGAAAATATGATGAAACATGCATAAATGGTAGCCTTTTGTTACAGGACGATTTTTATCACCAATGTAAGCACTTCATAATATATGGGAGAAGATTGATTAAAATCTCTATTTCATTGGGACTAGAAATCAAGAGAGGAGGAAAACAATCACCATTTCCCATAGCATTGTACTTCGTGTGATAAAATATACAATTGTATATATCTAAATACAGATATATACCCCCATGTTATCATCAAATGAAATATTTAAATGAGCAGAAGATTCAGATACTGCTATAATGCAGTAGAAAGCTCAGATTTATCTCCCAAATTTGTTTTTCTTAAAACATGGTACTCTGCATCATTTTTTCAGTTCCAATTTCAGCAAGTATTGGTAAAAATTGTTCTATCCTTTCCTTTCAGAGAAAAGCAACCATAAATTAAGTGGCTTGGAAAAGTAGAATAATCATACACGTAGGGATTTCTTTTTCTTATTTATAGGTGGGTAAGTATACATTAGCTCTAATGAAATACAATGAGTCACTGGTTTAAAAGTATTTTTTTCTTAAAAAGTAGGAAAATTTTATTGAGGGAAAAAAAGCTTCTGTCTAAGAGAGACAGAAGGGAGACTGGAAAGTGTTTTTTAAAAAAGATATATGTTGAATATTTGTTCAGTTTTTTTCTACAAACCTCATATTCTGCTTTTTAAAACCAGTGGGTTATCTGCTTGTGTTCCCAGGCAAAAAAATATAAACTTTCTAGGAAATGACTTTGAAAGTCACTGTAAATTTTTCTGTAATATTCCAAAGGAAGACTGTAAAAGATTCTGAAAACTTCACATGTAATATCTGTATCTACCATGGATTTTTCTCACTGAAATAAATTGTTTATGTCAGTATTCATTAGCAAAGCAGAATATGCCTCTGTAAATTTCATTTAAAGGAGTTGTGTAAGTTTTCTGAAGATAGCACTCATATTCCATTAAAGTAAGTTAAAGTGATTTGTGAACCAGAGTAAACCTAAAAATGGGTGTTATGGCACATTCGCAGAACTTAATTCAAACACTTTACACCCCTCAGACAACTTTACGATGATAGCAAAACATCCGTTTTGACCACTTCCTTCCTGGGCTAGACACAGTGCTAAGTATTCAAACACTGTTTCTTTGTGACCAAAGACACTGTGGGGTATTCTAACTTTGTAACCCCAAGTCATTCTTGGAGCCTGGCATTTCTAGCAAGTTGCTTTCTGGACACTCAAGGTTTTTCAAGGTTTTTGTGAATCCACAGCAGAATGGGTCTAAATCAAACTGCCAAGCACCAGAAGGTGACATTCACAGAAAACACCACCCACAAATATGGGGTGGCATGAATTAAGATTGCCACAGGAACACAGATTTCTGCTTCTGAAAAAAGTAGTGGGGCTCAATTTCTTGTTGACTAGCTACGTGGTGAATGCAGCTTCTACTACAGTCTTCTCAGGAAGATTTTCAGGAAGCTGAGTCTGAGTGATTTTTCTCTGTTTCCAAAGAAACCAAGTGCCAATCCAAAAAAACTCATAAGAGAACATGGTTACTACAGGTCTCCACATATCTATTCATATTACTACCTCACCAACCATCCAGGATAATGTCATTAGAACCATCAAGACAGGCAGGTATGTGTACCATATTTAAGAAAAACGGAAATGAGGCTACTGTTAATTTTTAAATATTATCAGAAATAAGAACACCACAAATTAGTCTAAATTAAATGTTAATGTGTTATAAAGAATTTGTATGATATGTATTTTCAAGCAGGAAAACAAATTCCATAAAATGAAAGCAATCAAAGCATGGACCCTGAAGAAATAAACTAGTCCCACGTCACTTATTGTGATGAGTGAGTCATTTTTTGGAGGGAGAGATTCACAGAACCTGATGACAGGAAGGGGATGTAGGCACTTCCCCCAGTGTTAGCAATGTTCTGCATCTTGCCAGGGACTGATTTTCACAGTTGCCCATGTTCACCACAGTCCCAACTTCTGTGCAGGTAAAGTTTACACTGAAGCTGTCAACAGAGACAAGTATAGCTAATAAACATGCTGAATGCAAACCAATGCTGGAAGTCAGTTTTTAAATGCATCAAAAATAAGATGGTAATAGATGAAAAAAAGTTAGGTGGTTGGAAAAGCAAGTGATAAAAGAAATTCAAGTATCAGTGATGAAACCTACAAAGGGAAAGCACAGCTGTTCTCAGGAAAATTCCTTCAAATTGTTGTGTGTCTGAAATTTTCATCAACAATGCCAAGGTAGAAAACAGGAGAAAGAAATTACTGGAGTGTATGGAATACCATACTGGCACCCACTTCAAGAGTCCACAGCTATCTAGGACATAGCAAAGTATTTAAGTAGAAAACTTGAGCCACAAATCTAACAAGCTGAGACTTAGAGGTTTTTTAAGTCAATTGCCCAAAACTGGTGAATGTGTGTTAAGTGAGAGGAAAGACCGAGCTCCCCACAGGTAAAGTTTCTATATTTAAATTCACAGCGAGTTGAAGCGGGGGCACCTGCAAGACAGGTTGGGTAGACGATGTCATAAAGAAGACTTTGGTGCATCGCACAAATCAAACCCGATACACATAAAAAGCTCCCCACCTCGAGGACAGGATGGGAGAAGTAGGAGTGGGCGAGTCCTTAGTGATGACAAACGGGGCCTGTGTTAACAGTATGAGGCAGAGCCCCAAACATAATGAGCCTGGACAAGACGGCTGCGAAAACATGGCAGGTGCACCACGGCACTCGCGTTGAGAAAGCAGCAGGTTGCACCTCATCAGCTGCACGTCCCCAGTCAGTTCACCTCAATCGTATTTTCAGTCATTCGCTCACAAACTGAGTTCCTGGTTTGAAGCAGACAATGTCCAGTTATTTGATGTGTGATGGTGTGCCTCCTCCACGGTCGGTGTGGACCCTGAGCTGGCAGCTGCTGCCCCCGGGTATTGTTAGAGACGCAGCACTTCAGGCCCCCATACCTGTTATGTCAGGCAGACGGGAGCATCATGCTGAAGTGTGAGGCACAGCACCTGTAAATGGAGCATCAGCAACAGGGCTTCTACTATGGCAACCTGGTGTTTGGACAGAGAGGACAGGCATAGGTCCTTAGGTAAGCGACACAAAGCCAATCCACTGTGTCTTCTGTAAGGACCTTGGCCCTGACTACACCTCTTCAGTCCTGGACTCCACCTGAGTAAAAAGAACATAGCCTGAAGCCCCTGGAGAAATCCATGAAAGGGAAACATAGCTGAATCTGTTCTGAAAATTTTGGAATGTTTCATATACTTGAATATGTTTGGAAATATTCGTTGTATCTATGGAGAGTGGATCACTGTGCATGTAATGGCTCTTTAGTGTAAAAATTGTGCAAAATGTTTTCTCCATCAGATAATTATCAAAGGAGTTCACAAAGGCTACAATCCATGTTTCAGCTTTAACAGTTGTGAAAATTCTTCATTTACCCTTAAAAATAGCCCCAGAATATTGCATTTTATTCATGTATAAATCTATCTAAAATATTTTTAGTGATCATGTTCTGTTTGCATCTGTCATTATAATAAAGACTGTCTTATGCTCAAATAGCTATGGCTAATCATGGCTCACACAAAATTGAGGTTTTGCTTTTTTTCATAATTATACATGCTTTCAAAATGCCAATATATCCCTAACTAAAAAAACAAAGTACACAAATATGAATCTTTTTTTAATATCACTTGAATCCAGTTCTGTAAAATCTGCAAGTTCCATACTTTAGCATTACTTCTTTGTTCATGAATATGTCTAATTTATATGAAAACAGCTTTTAGAAATACGATTGCAAATACACAAAGTTATTAATTTCTACTCTGTATTTCTGGAAGGAATTTTTCATAATGGCTAATAAACTTTCCAAGTCAATGAACAAATCCATTGCTAAGTCAATAAATATAAAGTATATTTTCATTCTCACTTCTTATTTAGGAAAAACACTTTTACATAGTAACTGTTTGCCTGTCTTAATACAGCTGAACAAAAAAGTGACAATCAAAACAATTATTGAAATTTTCCCAGTATTTTCATTATTAATTATAAAAAAACAATCAAAACTGAATCAGCTTTTTATAATAATTCCTGTATGATAAAAATTTTTAACATCATTTGTGCTTTACAGATATCTTCACAGAATGCATCATGAAGAGACTGTTTAATTTTTTAATAGACTGTATTTCTTAGAGCAGCTTTGTACTCAGAGAAAAATTAAGCAAAAAATACAGATTTTTCATATGTCCCCAACATGTATTTAAGTTTTAATACATGAGAAGTGCTAAATGATACACAGAAAATCTATCAACCAAACAAATCCTATTCATAAGTGCCTAACTGAAAAATCTATTTGAGTCATAGGTAAGTTTAGGGAAATTTTATGAGAGACATTAAAATAAATCTATATTGAACTAATGCCAGAATTACCACAGAATGATAGCATTTAATACACATTTATGGTAGTATTTTCTCTTATTAGAAAATCCAAAGAAAAATCAATGATTAATAAAATAATCTTTATAAAAATGTTGATGGTTCATGCAATTTAAAGATAGAGAAGTATTTTCTTTTCTCCCACTGTATATAACTATACCTACTTACCTTCAGGCAACACAGGAATATAACTGTGATAGCTCTTGTACAAAAAACCCACAAATTTATCAAAACTGCTCCCTTTTGCAAATCTTAACTTCTGCTCACAAAGTCATTTTTAATATGCTTTCTTACCTGAGCAGGATTTAAATTTCACCGGACTGTGACAGGCTTCTGCCAGCACACCTGGGGCAAATGGAGCCCTTTCAGGGACAATCACAGTTCTGGGCAAGCTCACTCTTCCCAGAAAGGGAGGAGGGGGTGAGAGGCTAGGGATGGACAAGCTCGGCAGCTAGTGACTGAACACTGGTGCTCTCAGGCAAAGTCCCACCCCTCTGCCACCAAGTGAGAAGCTTGGCAAACAGTGCCCAAAGCCACAACAAAATATCCCAACAGAGTGGCTGAGAGACTCTAACTCTTCTAAGCAGAACAACAAACATAGCCAAGGCTTTTTACAGGCGTATAGCCTAGTAACACTGCCCAGGAACGAGTAAGAGACCCTGAACATAGTGTCACTAATCAAAGGCTATAAGACAAAAAGTAAAATTTAAGAGCTATTCCTAAATTGTTCCTCAAAATAAATCTGTTTCTTTTTTATACTGAGGACTATAAATAAATTCAAGATCAACACCTCAAGGAAAGTACAACTGATTGCCAACAATTCAGAAAATATAATAGCTTGCCTCTAAACTGTTCACAATCTTTACTTCAGCCTCTCCAATCTGGCCACCAATCTTCTATTTTACTCCTATAGAATTCCTTCAGAGTCCAAGAAGGGAAAACTTAAAAGTTTTCTCTTTTTAAACGTATAAGTTACTAGTAGCACTGATACAAAGAAAAAAACCAAATAAGCACTCATATTTAAAGGAAGGTCTGGAGATTACTCTGGATAAATAGTAAAATGTTGAGACTCTTGTTCTATAAATATATCTCAAGAGGATTTTAATTCTACATCCAGTTCACACGCTAACACACACACACACACACACACACACTTATGCACGAGTCCCCAGATATACGCATCCACAGGTGCTAGCATTATAATAAAAAAATAATTCATCCTTTCTCAATATGTGCTAGAGAATTAAAATATTCTGCAAAACAAAACTTCAGAGTCAAATTTTAGAACCTAAACTAACATTTTAAACAGAATATTGAGCAAGTTTTCTCTGCATTTTTAATATGCTCATGTTCATCATGAACTTATTTTTAAAAATATTTTATGCTTCATTTCTGAACTGTATTTAATCATGGAACGTTTATTTGAGAGGCATTCACAAGGAACTCTTATTTCATGAGATTGATTTGGAAAAAAGTAATAATTCTGGATTTCATTTGCTAACTTTTATTTCAACAACCTGACATTATGATAAGTTTGCAAAGACAGAAAACTCACTAAGTTATTGGGCTCTCCATCTGTCTCAACTTGCACTAATATCTCTGAAGTCACAGTGTGCTCAATTTGTCAATTTCTCAATTTTGTAAATTCTGGGTTTTCCAAATGCAAGCTACTGGAATGGAAGCACAATATGCAGGTAGTCAGTGGAGATCTATGAGTCCCTTTTTTACGATGTAAGATATGACAGGCAGCACAGTGCACGCCCTCAAGGGGCTGGATATGCTGTTTTGCATCTCTGCAGTTGCCATGGTGGCATGTGAATGTACTGTGGTAACCATTTTCCCACAAAAACTGAACATCAGATCTCAGAGACCAACACTAAGCCAATGTATTTTTCAGAATGGACATTCAATCCAAAGTACTAACACCAAGACAGAGGTAATCATTAGAAACAACACCTAAGCACAATACTGTCTTCAACTATAAGTGATTGTGTTGATCACTTTTAACACCTGTGGACTCAAGAGGAAAAAACTGAGTCATGGTAGCTCCAGGGAACTACATGTAAAACTTGACCCTGCACATTCCATTTACCTCAAGGCTTAGTGTTCAATGGTTCTCAGACATCTCCAGAAGTCCCTGTATGTCCTAAGTAATCTCTTGACAGTCCATTGCTTTCACTGATATGAAGATGTGAGTTTTTTTTTTCTTTTATGGAACCACCAGAACAGACTGGTAGTTCACAGCTGCTCTACTCAGACAATAAAGTCAACACTGCATCCCTGTTTGGCCACCTTCTCAAGAGCAAAGTACTCCACCTGATTTCATTCCCTTAAGGACTGAAGTCTTTCAGAGGCTGGAGGTATAGCTGAGTGGCAGAGCATGTGCAAGACCCAAAGTTCAACCCCCAAAACCAAAAAATATTTTAAGTCTTTTTTAAATAAAAGAATGAAATCCTTCCAAGCTGAGTGCACTTTCTAATAAGTGTATTTTCTAGTAAGTCAGTTATAAAATATCTACAATTTTAGAAGAATATCTGCATTTCATAAAGATTGAGTCCAATACATAGGATCATGAATACAACATTCACTTGAAGAAATACTTTTAAAATGGTTCAGAAGACATAAGACGGTGTGATGTTGGACCAGCAGCTTAATTTCCCGGATCCTGCTTCTTCCTCTGTAAAGCAGAGATAGAAATCACTTTCCTCACAAAGACACATGAAAATTAACAGAAAAATGCACACTCAAAGGTTGGGGCACATGTAAGACACGTGTCATTATCATAACGGTATAATATCTCGAAGAGATGTCTTTTCAGCTACTATTTACTAAGGGTTTCCATATGGCAAAAGCAAAATAAACAAAAACCAAATGAAAAAATAATCAACACGACAGAGAACAAAGGTATAGCTCTGTCTTATTAGAATGAATGGATACAGCCCAAGGTATTCTAATGATTCACTGTTAAAGAAACCCAAGTTTATTGATAAAAGTTCAGACCACAGAAGACCCAAAGTTTAAAGGAAGTACTTCCTTCATCTTTCACAATTACAACCACTGCTGAATTTTAGTTTACATTTGCCTGTAATTACTTTGTTTCAGATGAGTCATTCAATGTAGTTTCCTTCTAATAAATGAGTTTACCCCATCTCTATTATGTTCTCTAATAACCAAGTGGCTCTTAATTCTGTTATTTCATTTTATTATGTTTCCTGGTTTGATATTTTCTTTTGTTCTGGTTTTTGCAACATAACTTATTTACATATGAAGGGGAAGCCTAACATTTATGGTATACAGAATGTAATGAAAATGTTACAAATATGAAAATAAGTAATGTAATTAAGAGACTAGAGAAGATGGAATGTGTTATATTTTCATATTAAAGTTAACGGATACTAAGTAAAGCTAATAACATCTATAAAGGGTTGCATTATTGTTCACATTTGCAATAATTTGCTACAAAAAGCACAAAACACTATATAACCTAAACTATAGGAAAAAAGAAAAAGAAAACATGGAGGTTATTGCCTCACTTATAAAACAAAACATCAAACTAGGAACAAGTTCTGCTTGTTTGTGGACCCACTTCACCTTCAAACTCGGTTATAAATAAGGATTTTGGACCTTGACCCTGACCTTGGAAAACCTCCTCCTGCTCATGCTCTAGGAGAGATACTGTGATTTGCTAGTTTGCTACAAATGTCAACAAATTTGGCAGTATTTTTCAGAAGTTTAATGTTTGGAGTTTGGTCATTTATTCCTATATCTAGTAAAGATTTTTGTCCCACTTTTAGTTATCATCATTACAGCAGTTTCAGGAAAGAGCAAGCATTTTTCCTCAAATTCCCTCCCCAATTTTTCTGTTTTTATTGTTTTTTACATTCCTTAGTTTTCCCTTCTCTTTGCTGCCTCCCTTGGGCACCCTCTCCCCTTCTAATTTCTTGGTACTAAAAGCAGTGGGATCACGCCTGCTGTGCCAGCTTGCACAGCCTGCAAAAAACAATCCTGGGCATCTTTCCATCTCCAGGTTCACTGTTGCTGAGATGGTGCTTAAAACTGGGTATGGTGGGACTATTTACATTGCAGCAACTGGCAGACCACACAAACCAGGCCTCTTCTCTTCACTCCCACAGTTAGCTCTTCAACATTAAGCAGTATACAACTGGAAAGGACTTTGAATTTAAAAAAATAGCAAAACAAGGGGAAAAAAATGAGAACCAAGACCTGTCATGTAAAGGTACAAGATCCCAATAATGAATGTAACTGTACTGTATCCCTAAAATGCACCAATAAACTCAATTAAAAAACAAAAGAAAATATGATAAGTATAGCAAAGTAAAATGCAGCTAAGAAATCTTAAAAGTGAATTAGATGGAGAAGAATTTAAGTGAGCCTTTAAAAATTGTGATGCCAAAGCTCATAGATAAAACAAATAAAATTTAATTTTTTTCTTATAGCAAAAAAATATATAGCAGGGGGGCTTTTTAGAGATGTGCATAAAGCAACAATGTAAAAATTTTTTTAACTGAAAACAAAAGTCTTAAAAACTCAGAGAATACAGAAAGTTTCATTCAAAATGTGATGAAAAAACTACAGTGAATATTTTAACATTATTTTAAAGTTAATATAGTAGAAGACACATTGCCAAGAATAATTGTGTGAGGAGAGAGAATTTAAGGTAAATTATGCAATATGACTTTTACCATAATAATTTTTATTTCAATATTAACTATTTTTTATTACACTGCACACACTTGATCTGACACCTCTGCACTATACACTGATATTCCTGTAGTTAAATATTACAGAGCCAGCGAATATGAATGAGGCTGTTTTCAGAACAAGTACTGTCTTTTCTAATTCTCAAGGCATCCATGCAGGATCTTTCCCTAGAATCTCTGAACAGTTTATCTTATCTATCTGTTGACTCTCAATAACAAGGAATCTAAGAATATTCATTTAAAGCGACATGACAAAGAAGAAAACTCTTCGGATGTGATCAGCTCTCTGCCTCCTTCCTCTCCTCCAAACCTCAAAACGTACAAAATTAACACACTTTTTGCTTCCCTAGCCTCCAAACATCTATGGGTTACAGGCCAAAACAATTATTTAATAGTATCCTTGATCCTTTCAACCTTGCAAAAAATAAATTGTAAAGCTGACTATCCAGTACAGGCAGAGTAGAATCAACTCATTGTTCCGAGGAACAAAACCAAATCAGCAAAGAACAATATTTTAAAGCCCGGAAAAGGCAGTCTACAAAACACAGCCAATTCAGCCTTCCTAAGCCATCCGTTAATGAATTAGGAATGAAAATATATGACAAAAAGAAAAGGAATACACCAAAGAATAAACAAAAAATTAAATATATGGCTAAAGGCTCATCAATGTTCCTCTAATTCTCCACACTGTCTGAATTGACTGTCCTGTTACTGCATCACTTGATATCAGTGCTAATGTACCGTACAATATTATTGAATTAAATTTTATTAATAATTATGAATAAAAAGGAGAAAGAGTAGTTACAGTATTTGTAATGTTAGAAGATAAGTTGCAGAACAATAAACATCTTTCCTGAGTTCTTTTATCCAAACATCTTATTGTAATACAAGGAATACACAAAGTCCAACATAAGCAATGCTGAGTACTGTTCAGAAAATATAACTTTATGTTTGTGTCTTCATTTAGAGTCAATAAAATAAAATTATTTCATAAAATATAATTTGTGACTCTTGAAAGACAAGCCAGTAGCATTGCATGCCGGTGAGGTGTGTCAAACTAGATTTAGATATAGCTAGGTTGGTATCAGGACTATTTGATTTTAGAGAATTTTTTAACCTTCCATGGTTTGGTTTTTCTCATCTCTAAAATGGGAACAAAAACAGCCACCTCAGAGTTCCTGAGAATATTAAGGAGATCTATGTAAAACATTTAACATTATAATCTATTACCTAGTAAGTCCTCGAGAAAGAAGAACGGTAACTTATTGCCAGTGGGAAGCATTACTGTTTTTTCACACTATGCCAACTGTTCAGCTCAGACACTCAATAAGATCACTGAAGGTGTCTTGCAGTCACATTAGTTTAGATCAAACAGTCTAAACTTTATTCTGCACACAAACCGCCAGGGGATATTGTTAAAGACTACAGACTGCAATTCAGGCTTGAGCTGAGGTCTGAGGGTTTGAATTTCTAACAAGTTTCCAAGTGGCTGATACCGCTGGATTAAGAATCATACTTTGAACATGAAGGATCTGGATCACTTGGGTCTTCCATTATGACCACCAAGAGTAAACTTGGAAACATTTAGTCCATGATCCACCATGACCTTACCTGTAAAATCTAAACTATTCCTGTAGAAATAGTAAAAACTATGATCCACTCAGGGTAACTCCTAAACACAAAACAGAATTATAAGAAAGGTGAGGAATTGCTTAACCTGTGGAAAGAACTTGAGTTTTGGAATCAAGTAGACTTGGATTCAAACCCTAGTCCCATAATGTACTAGTTGTTTAGGTGGCTTTAGATTAATTACAAATCTAATAAACTTCAGTTTCACATTTGTAAAATGGGGATCAAAGTATAGATTTAAAAATTTAAGAGATCATAAATAACAGCTATCTAAAAAATAATTAAAATTTGTATCCCAGGCTTGACACACACTAAATGACTAGCAGGTGACAGATGCCTTTCTGCTTTAGTTGCCCCTGTTTAATTACTTGCTAATAGAAGCCTGGTTTACCGCTTTCCCTCAGTTCAGAGCTTGTTCTCTCAGCAAACTGCATGAAAACCTGCTATATTAAACACTTTTTAAAGATTATTTCAAACTGTAAGCACCAGAGAAAGAACCTTATTTTCTAGTATGTTCTAATCCTCAAGACCCAAGGACTGGAAGAAGACATCTGTTTCTCACATGGCTTCTCTCTATTCTACTTTCTTCCAGGTCTTCCCTTTTTTACCCAGATACAATGAGGAAAAGAGCAGTAATCATCTCTGTCTCTGTCTCTGTTTCTTTCTGAAAGAGTCTGGAGCTGCCTTTTTCAAACACGAATATTGCTGTTATAAGAAAGTAGCCACTGACTCCAAGATAATTCTTTGTGTTCTTTCTTACTTCCAAGAACCAAAATGGATTCTACTTCTTAAGGAAACTATAACACGTGTATGCCAACACACACACACACACACACACACACACACAGATTTTATTGTGGTTTTTCTTGCCACAGACAATTGTAAAATGCCAAAAAACATTGGTTGTCCAATTCATTCAACACATATTTTATGATTTAAATCTAAAATGTTCCCCCATATTCTCATGCATGTGGAAGGTGACTGAGTCAGTGGACTAATCCACTGATGAGTTAGGAGCTGGATGTGCTTGTAGGAGATGGGCTGTGATTGGAGGTAGTCTCTGAGTCATGAGCCGCTGGGGTATATCTCCCTCTCCAGTTCCTCCCTTCTCTCTCTCTGCTTCCTTGCTGGCATGGGATGAGCAGCTATCTGCTTCCAGGCCCTTCCACCATGCTGTTTCTGCCTGGAGCCAGCCAATCTTGTACTGAAACCATGAGCCAAAATCCCCTCTAAGTTGCAGGTGTCCAGCAACATGAAATGAACTAAGAAAACATATTTACGGAATTCCCACCAGGCACCAATGTATGCCAGGTGCCAAGTGTATATTGATGAGTAAGCAAACAAAGACCAGGCCCTTCATGATTTAGCTGCCATGACTATCTCTAATCTTATCCCTTAAACTGGGCACTCTCAGCTCATTCTGTTTTCCAATACCCACCCCAAAGCAGAGTAAGATAACTACAGGAAGACCTACCCTGGCCACAGTGCTGCACCATGGTACCACCAGATGAAAGCAGCAAACAGAATGGTCTGTATCATACATACAGCAACGGCTGCCAGGGTAGACTGGAAAGGCCGCCCGCTCCAGAACCTGCAGCAGCTTTGGCACACAGCACATTCAACTTATCTTCCTATATATGCCCATTGCTTCTCCCTAACCAAGAGCAACTCAGAAGGCCTAAACTCTGTCTGAAGCTTCCTCAAACTCACCTGGAACAGTCACAGTAGATGGCTGAGGTCATTTATCTGCCACTCAGGCCACATCTAATGTCTTCCTGCTTATTCGCAGCTACAAAATTAATGCCTAACATTTATCTATAGTATTTAAAAATAGAAATAGGGATACTGAGCAAAAGACAGTTAATCTCATTCATCGTTTTTAAGTCTGTTAAAACTTTCATCAAAAGCCAGGTATGGTGAGCCACATTTGTAAACCCCAGTTATTCAAGAGGATGAGGCAGGAGAATCACAAGTTCAAGAACAGCCTGGGCAATTTGGCAAGACCTTACTTTAAAAAACTTAGGAGAACTTTCATCAGGCTGAGCTCTCTTCATTCCTGGCCTCACTCTGTATATAGGAGCCAGTGTTAACCAGATCATCTAAATGTAAATTCATACAAATCACAAGAATCAAAGAATTCATACAATTTAAGAGGCATCAAAGAACAATCAGAATACATGAATTATGTGAGCTGATAATCAGAGAATTCTTCAGATGAAGATGAATTTACTGTTCATATTGATGAGTCTTACCTTTGTCCACAATATGCTATTACTAAGGCCCATGATTCAAGAGGAAGACCCCTGTCTCCAAATGAAAATACACTAAATCTTATCATTTAAACTGGGAAACAGAAAGACACCTTTTACTTTTGCACCATAAACAATATATAGTAATCATGTATCAGCCATATGCATCAGATATGTACAGAGAATGTCATACTGGTAAAAGAGAAAGGTACCTTTTTCCCAACAATCTCTGACTTCTACATATTTGGAAGTGTAGAAGGTAGATCACGCACAAGTAGATATGACAACAATCTCATATTTTGGACAACTGATTTCCAAAACATAGGAGCCACTGAGGAACTGAAAAGTGGCATCAGGGGGTTCACAGATTCAGCACAGAATAACCTAGAAGCATCCCAATAGGAAAGCCAGACTCCCTCACTCTTGGCCAGGCTACATCAGTCTCAACTTGGTAAGAGCAAGTCTTCAACTCTCCCCCACCCCAACCCCCGCTCCTTCCGTCTCTCTTAGACAGGCATCTGACTCAGAGCTTTTGGCAGGCAGTGTCTTCACTTACTTACTTTTCATTTTTAAATTGTTATTGGGTATATACTATTCGTGGCACATTATAGCTTTCTATTTAAGGTAGCAGTGATGTAAGGTTTCCTTTTTTAAGTACATCTATTTGTGGTTTTAAAAAGGGAGAAACATGACAAGATGACAGAATTGGAATAGAATCGTGGCAGAAAGCATGTTCATGGTATGTGAATGGTCAACATGTGAGAAACACTATTCAAAACACTTTCAAGGTAGTGGCTAAAGCAGCCTGGGTTCCTTGCCATGTGACTTTGGTAATTACTACAGAACTCTGCCTTGGTTTCTTCATTTGTAAAATGGAGATTAACGCAATTCTTACTAGAAAGAGTTATTATGAGGATAAATGGGTTATTACTCTTAGAATGTTAAAATAGTACTTAGCCTTCAGCAAGAATTCAGTATAATTATTACCGGTAAGATTACTAGCATTTTATGAAGATGTCTAGATCAATAATTGTATTTTCAAATTTGACCTTCTGGCCTGTGAATCATAGGAAATCTTTTTCTGTTTTGTTTTGTATTTTTTTAAATTAAAATTCAACCAACTGAGGAGTGTTTAAAACCCACCTGATACATCTAAGCAGAAAAATCAATTGTACTACTTGAAGTCCATATTATAATTTCATTCTCTCTCTACTTCAGGTTCCAGTAGTTTAATTACTAAGATTTGAAAATAAAGCTGTCGTTCCTGATCCACCTGACACCAACCAATGTGCATTTACAATCCAGCGTACAGGTTCCAGGTTCCTCCAGCATTTTTAACATTCTCCCTAGTTCCGCCAGCATCCTGGGAACTGTTGTTTTCTCAAATGTTTACATGACAAATGCTTTTTGAGTAACATACAGCTACCTCACATGCAATAGCGTTTTAAAATTTTGCTGGAATGTAAAAGGAAAATGGGCATCACTTATTTATCTTTCCTTTGGATGATTTTTCTCCAACCTTGGCTTCCAGGGAAATGCCTCCATTTGTTCACTCAGCTTACATGACCATCTTGAATGAATCATAAACTGCACTGGGAAAGTCACTTCAGATTAATGTGTGTGCTTTCTTCACTCCACTCCATTTGATGGGCATTTTGGACTAAAACTAGGAAGGACAGAAGGGCAATATTGTCTGGTGACATGAACCAGGGACACACAAGGTTCAGCCAAGTTCCACATCCACTCTCTGTGGGCTAATATAACTTCCTGAGCTATAAACTTGACTTGATCCATCTTGTCTCCTTAGTTATCAACCTCACTGGAACCCAAGGAGACCTCTCAAAAAAGGGAGGAAAAAAAGGACAAGAGAAAACTAACCTGAAGGATAAGTTAACAATGAAATTAATGCTGATTGCATTTAAACTTCAAGATGCCCAGAGCTTCGTAATCTCTCAAAGAACAGATAATATGATCTGATTGCTTTTGAATGTCAGATGTACTTGCAAGAAACAGCTCTGTAATTGCCAAGGCAGTCTATGTACTAAAAGTCTGAAGCTAATTTCTAAAATCTAAGCCACTGTCCCCACACCCTCTCAATTCTGTCAAAACTAGACCTTTGCTTTTCTCATGATCCAGAGGGACATGTGTGCACTCAATGGGCAGTTCTTTAGCAGAAGCATGAGACGGGGCTGTGGACCAGGCAGCTGGGTGCTGACCTTGGGTTTGTGTGACTCTGGTACCTCACTCCATCTTTTCTGGATTCCGTCTTCTAAACATGGGATGGTGGTAGCGCCTGACTCAGAGGACTGTTGAGAACTGTACCAAGCACATGGTTTATGCCATGCTAGTGTTAGGTATCCTGAGTAATGGTCATGTGTCCTTTGCATGATTTCTTGAATACACTGAAAGGCATTGTTATGTGCCCATTTTATGGCAGAATAGGCTGCACATTTCTGAGAGTCATCATTTTCCAGAAGTTACAGACCTACAGACCTTATCAACCAATGTGCAGTATTAGTTTTGCATATGTGCAGTGCCTGAAACAAACTGGAGGCTAACAACAAAAGTATACATCACAGAAAACTGAAAATACATAGAGAAAGGTCTTCCTAAGGACTATCACAATTGTTAAAAGTATTGATAAAGTTATTCTGCTCTTCTATAGTATGTATAAACCAAATAACGACAGACTAAGGGAAACTGACTTATGAACAGTCTCCATTTGTGATGTCGGCTAGTGGTTAGTCTTATTAAGTCTACATCCTCAATTAAAATCCCCAGCAGAAGTTAGGGCTTGGCCTGAAGGGGCCTCAAGTATTCTTAGCCTCTTCAGTGGACTAATACGCATGATGAATTCGTACAGCTTCATGTTCTCTTTCCCTTCAACCATTGTATAACTTCACTTTCTCTTTCTTTAGGACCATGCACTCACCATGAGAAGCCCAGGCTGGCATGCTGGAGGATGAGATACCACATGGAGAAAGTTCAAGGGACTCAACTGATATCTTCTCAGGCCGGCCAGCACCCTACATCCAAGCAAGCCAGCACACACAACCAAAATAAGCAAAGGCACCTCCCAACCCACCACCAACTACAGATGTGGCCAGAGTGACCCCTGACAAGGCTAAAAATTATCACCCAGACAACCCATGGGTTTGCGTGCAACACTAAAAGCTTATAGTTTTTATACAATAGTACATAACTAATATAGACAATTGCTCTCTCAGTCCCTTCTGATGAGCACCAGCAGGTTACCACTCACCACACTCGGTTGCTAAGACACTATACAAAACTTCCCTAAATGTTAACAGGCTTTAGAGCTGAGCATAGTGGTGCACATCTACTCCCAGTACTTGGGAAGCTGGGACTATTCTCAATAATAATAGGCTTTATGTGAGTAGAGGAAGAGGGCGGATCAAATAAATGTGAAAAATGTTGTTCTGTAGCTTCTGCTGAGATTTGGCACAGTGCAAGGCACATGGTAGTTGATTAATATTTGTTGAGGGAGATGAAGAAAATGAGCTTCTCCAAACACAACTTTAAAGGAGGCTGGAGTTAAGCTGTGCAAGTTCAACATGCACATTAGCCCACTGAAGGCAGAATTAGCAGAGCAGCACAGACCATCATAATTCAGCTTAGTGTTGGTAACCTCAATATTTCTAAAACTCCAGTTATGGCATTCGTATCACAATCTTAAAAGTAGCAGAAATTGCCACCCAGTATCCACTCCCCTCTCCATCAGTTTTAATCAAGAATGCTCCCTTAAAGACTACATTTCCCAGGCCCCCTTGAAGCTAGGTCTAACCATGGGACCAAACACTGGCCAATGAATTAAAAAGACAGTGTTAGAAGCAACCTCCAAGAAGTATGGATGTGAAGAGCTCCTAAGAGGGTCCTTTTCCTCAATCTAATCCTTTCACTGCATATCTGGACTGTGGATACAATGGTTGAAACTGAACTGACCTGAAAGATCAATGGGAAATAAAACCACACCATCTGGAGGGTGGCTGGAAAGATGGGAACGCTGGCTCTTGATCCCACTGTGAAATCACAGATTGCCTTACTCTCAGTTACCTGACCAGGGACCTCCCTCTTGTTTAAGTAACTATTATTTTACATTTTATTTTTCTGTTATGAACAGCCCAAACTAGCTACAATTCAAGAAAGAACTAGGATTTCTTAGAACGCTTTTAAAACTCAGTTTTATGGCTCCCTAGAATTCTCATCAAAATTTGATGATTTTGAAATTTAATTTTTTCCTATAGAAAAGGTAGTCTGAATTTATTTAACTAAAAAGAAACATGACTGGCTTTGCTGTGTCTCCAGCTGTGTCGTCATCGGTAATGAACACCTACTTATTCACACACCTGCCTAGCAGGTGTTGGGGGCGGATTCCAGCCACCTACAGTACTCTTGCCTGGTCACTGAAATGGTAAGAGGAAGACACACAGAGTGATTTCTCTTTGCACCTCCTGCCCCTGGCTGTATCACCCACAGAATGGAAACATACCTGGCCTCCCATTCTGAGTCTTCTTCGTGGCTCCTCGTTAAACATCTAATTATAAAGAAATTTACGCGTTCAGATATTTCCCCCCTCGAGGAAATCAGAAATTCAATCACTTTGCCAACAAGGCCAGGGAACAAATCATTTGTGTTGTGGCTGAGCCATACGGCTCCCATCATAAACACAAGCAGAGCCTGCACAGCTTTTACTCTCGCAAAGCCATTTGGGGGAAGATTTTTATGGCAACAGCTGAACTGTTTCTACCAAAACAACACCTACACTATGCCGGAGTTATTTTCAGAGGAGAAAGTTTCCCTCGCTGCCGTTTAAATCGTTCAAATGTGTAGTTAAGAGCGCAGACTTCCTGAGGCTGGCAGCCCCGATGGGAAAGTGTCTCTGTCACGCCTCGGCTTGGTGATCTAGAGCAGGTCATTTCACCTGACTGACCTCGGGCCTCATCTTTAAATGAAATCACAGCACCTGCAAGCGCCAGCCTGAGAACTGATGAGGCGGTGCACCTTTACACTGTGGTTACATGACAGGTGTTCAAAAACAGGGGCTAAACTGATCTTTAATGCATGCTACATACCTTGAATACCGTAGGGAATATGGAGCTAAGGACTGAAGGGTTGGCTATGTTTAAAGACACTAACATTCGCAGTCATATAAAAGTACAAATGTACTCCACACTCCATGGCTAGAACCTATTGGCCTATTTATTCACGGACCACTTACTCTGCTTTTCCTCAGCTCTCTGGGACGGGGTTATAGAGACGAAGACACTAAAACCTCTCCAAATAACTAAGCTAGACATCATAAAGCTCATTAACTAGAACACATTCATTTTATTCATTCCTGAAAGCTGTGCTGCTGAGCACTCACAAAATGCTGGCCCCAGTGGATGCACTTATCACAGACAAAGCATTTTTGCATTCACACCGCACACCTGCAGGTGCGTTGGGAACCCGCCCTGGGACACAAGGCTCAAACTCCACTTCCGGACTGAAGAACCGCCTCCCCTGCTCCTGTGATAGATGCAGAAGCTCGACACATTTTCAGCCCCCTCAACAAAGCAAGCTGCTCCCACAAGGTCAAGCACCTCCAAAAGTCAGCAACAGTGAGTAAAAGCTCAACCTGCTTGGAGGTCCCTGGGGCAGCCAAGACACCTCACTCAGCTTCTCCTTCTGCCCAGTCCTGAGTCCAATCTTCCCTTCTAAGGTGTTAAACTGGAGAGATCACACTTTCCACACTCATTTGCAATTTGGGGTCTGCTTCCCAGCAAACCCAGAACCTATCATTTCTTTCTTTTTTTACATGAATTAAGTCTCAGAGGGGCCTGACCCAAGTTTCCTAACTAATGGCTGGTACAGTTAGGACCGGAATCTCACATCCTAAACCACTCTGCTGCATTCATCACTGGCATTTCCATAGTTTTGACCAATAAAATAAATTAGGTAGCCCGGTTGTCGTCTTCCCAGTGGACTACAAGGAGCAAACTTGAAAGAGACAGAAAGAAAGAGTCACAAAAGTTAATACACTGCTGCTAGCCATAGACAACCGGAAAATAGAAACTATTCTTGGTCTCTCAAACTGAGGCCTTGTGATATGGGTAACCAAACAGGTGAGAGACTAAAGAGAACAGAGGCGACACATAGGCCAGAAAGTGCAGAACTGCTAGTTTGCCTAAAATCAAAGATGACAGAGCCTGCAGTGTTACCTGAGCCAGAGGCTGGGTCAACAGATGGACTGGGGATGCAACACTCATGCTACTGTGGAGGTGATAGGAAGCCAGTGAAGAAACACAGCCATTCCTGGAAATGCCTAAGAAAGCAGGGAGAAAGAGACGCACATACTCGGCCTTACCCTCCAGCCATCTGCTGGCCAATCAGAGGCCAGGAGACAAGGGACCCTGGGAAACATAATGTCTGTTAATATGAAGTAGAGCAGGGAAAGGTCATGGAACAGATCTAAAAATGAATCTGTATTTAAGCAGCCTAGAAATTGAGCAGCTAGTAAGTGACTATGAAGAAATACAGAAAAATATTCTGAGCATAAAATACAAGAATTGCAAAAGCAGAGCTCAAGCAATTTAGTGTAATGGCAAGTAGCCCTACGTACTCCAGCAGCCCAAAGCAAATAATAATACATATAGTGCCTTATATTTGCTCGGCTCCTTATGAGACATGTTGTGTTGCCACTGTTTAATAATTGATATTTAAAAGGATGAGGCTGAAAGGTTTCAATTATTCTGCTTAGTGAATCAGCAAAATATATTTAATACTCCAAAAGTATTTCCATCATAAAAATAGCTAGTTTATTTGATAGTGCTTAAATAGGAAGAAGGTCAGTATTAAAATTTTACTTGTCTGGCACAGACTGTTCCCCACCACTGACAACTAAATTAGATGTTAATGTGCCTGCTAGTCTAGAAGAATAGACTATATCAGCCTTTGTGATTTTATCTTCTTTTTAACAAGGTAGGTGCTAGAGTACAAATTCTTTCCTCTCCCCTCAGAAGGACCTCTGTGGACTTCTCTGTGCAGCAGAAATTCTTTGGAGCACGGAAGGTATAAAAGAGAGAAAAAATTCTGAAAACAAAACTATATCACCGAAGAACTCCAGTCACATTATTCAGCAACCACTAGGTATTTGACTAACCTTACCTTTTGTCCTTCCAAAGACATCCAGCAAGGCATGACAATTCTAACCTTCCTATTTTAAAAATTACTTATAACACAGTAATGTGATTTGTTCACATTTAAAGATAGAAAATATGCACCCTCCAACGAAGCTTCCTAGAGGTTATTAAAACTCAAATGTCTTGAGAGAGGATTTGGGTTTGAACTCCAGCTTTGCTACTTGCTAGCTGTTGGGATTAAGTAGGCCAATCATCCTCTCTGGGCCTCTGTGTTCTCATTTTGGACACGATGCAACTAGAATCAGCTCAGGTTCACAATCCTTCCAACACCAAATGGAATGATTCCATAGAAAAACAGTGGAAGCCCTTTGCATAAACCAGATGAACCTGTCAATGCCTGGTAAATACCCTCCTACTTGGCCACTGGCTATGACCAGCTTTAGCCAATGGGATATTAGCAAATATGATGCAAGTAAAGGCTTTAAAACTGCTTTACAATGGAGCTTGATCCCACTGAAACTCCTCTGCCATACTTAAGAGAACAAACTAAGCCTAGCACTCTTGAAGATGAGAGAAACATACAGCAAAAATGAGTCATCTCAGTCTTCCCTAGCTCAAGCCATGCTAGGTCAGCCAAAAGCCAGTTGAGCTCCTGAACATGGGGGCAAACACAACTGAGATCACCAAAAGAAGACCACAGACACAGGTCAGCTGAAATCCACCACACCCAGATTAAGATCAGCTGAGCCTCCCCAACTTCTAAGCTAAATACATTTTTACTGTCATACACCACTAAAGTTTTGTGGTTGCTGGTTCCACAGCATTACTGATGCAAAAGAGAACAGATAACATTCCTTGGACAAGTAGTCCTCAGACAGACTGTAAGACTGTTTCTAGAGCACAGGTCCCTAAGTGGTAAAACAGGTTTAAGATACCTTGAAAATTTAACCTATACTAATGCTTTTAAGGCTCTAGAAGTCCCATATTAAGGAATTTCATTTAAACTTGTTGAACCCATATTTTCCACAACCTACTTTACTGCAGAACCCCAAGTATGATCCTAATCAAATTTTCCCTAGTCTTACATCCTATGTATGGCTTGAGCCTCTCTCCAACCTCCTTGATTCTTAGGGTACATATTTTATTTTATTTTCAAAATAAGGTTAGTGAGCTTTTCAAAAGCGAACAAAATAACTTAAAAGCACCCTGAAACCATAAAAGCTTATATTGTTTATAAGCAAAATTTACTTCAAAATGATGAATGGCCTACAAATATCTGAAATCCACATACAGTGTAATTTCTGCCCAAGTAAGATCTTTAGAATTGTAATGTGCCCAAGCTCGTCTTTAACACGGTTTGCAAGCCCTAGATGATCTTATCAGCTTCACCTCCTTTCTACCCTACTCCTAGACTGTTACCAATTCAATCAAATGAGTTGGAGGTTCACAAGTTCAAGCACAGTCTCGACAACTTAGTGATTAGTGACTCAGAGAGAACCTGTCAAAAACAAAAAAGAAAATAAGGGGCTGGGCAGCTAGGTTGCAAAAATAAAGGGGGCTTCTGGGAGCCACTCCTTTGCAGCTATTCAGAGTTTGGTCACGTAACTCTGAATTATACAATTATGAAAAATAATACAAAGTATGGTCTCACATTCACTTGAATCGATCAACATTAAGGCCTCAACTCTAAACTCTGTTTGCAGAGTGGCCACACGGTGGCACCACATTAGCTGGTAAATGTAAAGGTCCACCATTTTTGCATAGACTCGTTCTTAAAATTGTGGGTATTCTATATTTTCAAGCACTTCAGAAATACTCTTACACAAAATGCAGCCTCTAGAATATGGGGTTTGTTCTGAAAACTCTTCCTTACCCCTTGGCCACATACAAGCTCAAACACACAATAAATTTATCAGCTAATGTCATTGATCTCTCTTGTATCAACTGACACAATACCCCCGGAAACCCTGAAAACAGGATGCAAGATCCCTATGAGATAACTCACCTGATACTAACCATCTTCTCATTACAAATGTTTATCATTTTGTCTAGACTCTGACAGTACAGATCCCTGCTTGTTTCATTTTAGGCACTCATGGTAGATGATTAATGAATATGGGACAGGTAGATACATGAATAGAAGGATAAATTGATAAATGGAAAGTCAAATGAACAGATAGGATGGACCACTGAGTATAACACTGCTGTTTTTTGCTGTGCATTCTCTCCTTATCACCTCTCCCAAACTCAAGGAAAGATAATTACAAGTACTAGTCAACAACTGCGGGGGCGGGGGGGACAACAAGAAAAATTAAGCTAGATAAATGTGTCATATGGATAACAGCGATGCTTATTAATTTTAAATTAATACAAACCCATATTTTTAATGTACAGGCACTTGTCAAAAATGTAAAAGTCCACCAAGGGGGGGGAAGGACATAGTACTATCTTTCTTTTCTTAATGAGAAAAATATTATTTTCTAGAGAAGTGTCTTTTATTTTCTAGAGGTAAACATTTTAGGTTATTCTCTGAGAGTGGAGATTTCACTCCAAGTTTTGAACTACAGAATGAAAGTACCTCTTGAAGCAGCAGACGTGCAGAAATAATTTTTCCGAACTCGGTGGTTCAGATTTCCTGATTCCCAGCATGTGACTCACCAGAGAAATACTTTTGTTCTCATCCACCCTGGACACCAAGTTAGTTTCAGTTACCCTTTCAGTTACTTTCTTTACGGAGACCAGAGATGAATGCAAATACAGCTAAGATGTTTTAAAACCAAAAAAGTCTGATAGTCCCTGATGGTTCTTCTCATGCACCTTTTGACCCCAAATTCAATACTCAATATACCTCAAGCACTTTTAGGCAGACCTAGCAAACAGCTCTGTCATTTACTTAAACATCCTTCCAACTGACAACATGTCATAGCCTTAGGAAATGTCACATGGCTGAACTTTTGGTTGTGTATGTGTACAGCCTTGTTCTCTGGGATTTAATTTTATTTGAACTTTCTTCTGACCCTTAGACACTGTATCTGAAAACAAGGGCTGTACAGTCTTCACAAGCTAGAAAAGTCCCAAACAATTTCCTACAGACTGTTTTAACCCTGAAGTGAATCAAACTCAATCTGCTGCTTATTTTTCAGGTTCCCTTTGTGTCTTGTTTCCTTTCTGTTTGAAATCCTTTTAAAAGTCTCACCTCAAAAAATAAATAAGAACCTGCCCATTAGTTGTTGTTCACCCATACACATATTAATGGGAAGAGCAAGGAAGACAGCCTTCAACACTCCCAAATATCTCCCTTAAAGATCCACGTAGGCCAGCCCATTTCCTCTGGTTAAAGTTTTTAAACTTTCAACAATTCATTTCTACCTCTTACAGACTATCTTCCTGCATGTACACTTTCAAAAGACATTTACATAGCCTGGGAAGAAATAAAACTGATACCAAGTAAGATAAGCAAACTTCAGAGGGACGTACAAGAAGATGCTCCCAAATAAACAGCAATTTTTTTACTTTCATTTTTCCCTTTGTCTCCCCAGATCCTTAAGAAGTTAAATCCCTGGAGGTTGTTTATTCTTCTCCTTTAGCCTTTAGAAAAGCGCCCACTCTGTAACCAAATTGAGATCTCTTTGGGGGAAGGAGGCACAATCAGTTTAACCCCCCACATGCAGAGCACAGCCACCAGGACTCCCGCAGTGTGTGACCACACTGACCCTGCACCTCTTGCCAATGCTCTTCCTTAATCAGCCATGAACGGTTATAATCAACCCCAGCAACTTCTGCACCCTGTATAGTAAGATCTCCAAACCATCAGCTGCGAGTTTAAAGTCCAAATGTTTAAATAGCATCTAATGAATAACAATAAGAATAATGAAAACATTACCAAACTGCTTCATGTATGCTAAAGCCAAAAGAGGAAGCTTGGCTATATAAATAAATGATTTTTCTACTGCCTTCCTTAAGTCTTCCATTCAGTAATGAAACTTTCTGGAACTAGATCATGCAAAGGGTTAGGATTGTATACTTGTGTTCTATTCACTTGGCCAATATTGAGCACTCACTATGCCTGAACATAAAATTCATGATACAAAATCTCAAAGAACTTACAAGTCCACCCCAAATGAAATTTCTGACAGAATTTATTCCATTCACTCAGCAAATGTTTACTGAGCATCTGGCCATATTCTAGACATTGGGGGGTGCCTCAGTGCATGATACGGACTGAAATCTCCTTTCTCGTGGAACTTCCACCCTACAGGGAGAGATTGACGACACACAGATAAGACACTGTTCTGGATATTAGAAGACATAAAAGGCTGTGGGGAAAAAAAACGGAAACAGGAGTACAAGTCATAGGGATGACAGTGTCAAAGCAGAAGGATAAAAGCAGGCCGCAAGTGGGGAAGATTTTAAGACAAGGAGGGAACAAGTCTTACAGATATTGGAAAGAAAGCTTTCCAGATAGAGGGAAAACAAGCAAAGGCCCCAGGAACAGGCATGCATGATGTGTGCAGAGTAGAAGCTGGCCAGAACAGGCAACATGGAAAGAACAAGGGAGAGAGTAGTAACAGATGAAGTCACAGATAACAAGGAAGGGATCATGCCAGGCCCCGAGGCTGTTGTAAGGGCTCTGGCTTATGTTTGAAGTGAGGTAGAAAACCACTGTAGGCTTGGAGCAGAATCTGATATGTTTAAAAGGATCGCTCTGACTGCTGTGTGAAGAACAGATTGAAGGTAGGCGAGGGCACGCAGGGGTCAGCTAGAAGGTACGGCAGAACGGAAGCAGGGAAACATGGATGTCAAACCAACAGGTGGCCCAAACTGGCTAATTTTGGGTTATACTTCGAATGTAGGACAAACAGAACTTACTGATGAATTGGATGTCAGTGTTTGAAGGTAGACATTCTGATTTTTAATTCCCTACTTTAAATGCTTTCATAGTTTGGACCTGGACTATGGCTCAAAGGCTCCTGTGCGAAAGGCTTGGTCTCATGTCATATATGAATGCTGTATCTGCTGAGAAGATACAAACTTCATGATCATATAACAACGGCTATTCATTGTTATACTTTCTTTAAAGATACACACAGAGTAGTCTAAATTTTTACTGAATTAATTAACAAGATTTACTGGATTAATGAATAAATACACTGAAATCATATTACCTCACATCTTTTAGGCAGAAAGCTGGAATTTTTAAAAAAATTAGAATTCAAAGATCTTTAAATAACACAATCTCAGTAATTTCTTACTCCGAATTTTTGTGTCCCTGCTGCAACTGTGATTCTTCCACTAACTTTCATTTTCAATAAATTTCAATAATAAATTTCACAAAAGAACTGACAGGAAGTTATACTGAGAATTATCTCATGAAGACCATGCTCATGGGTGCATCATAATCCAAACTGTAATCTAACTAATCTTTGGCTACAGTTAAACATGATATTGGCTTCATGGGAGAGTAAATGGTAATGGAATAAGCTGTTCTGACCTGATGTTCACAACGTTTGGCCATCACTAAGACCCCTGGGTATACATCAGGGACCACACAACTATGGAAGCAAAAAGATGGTAATGGAATAAGCTGTTCTGACCTGATGTTCACAACGTTTGGCCATCACTAAGACCCCTGGGCATACATCAGGGACCACACAACTATGGAAGCAAAAAGAAAAAAAATATGTTGGCTTTTAATCAGGCACTCCCAGTCCATCTCCAAGAAGGATCCATGCTGTATTTCAAAGCATCACATAACTTCTACCATGTTCTTCACAGGAGGAGCTGATTGACTCTCAAGGCATCTACCACTGGGAGAGGGGAGATTCCCCGTGAAACTGTTCCCTGATATTCTTTAAGACAAGATGACTCTTACCTTCTCTTATTAAAATAAAAGTTCTCTCCCTTAATCCTTTCTTTTTCAAGGCAACTATTCCAATGTTTAACTGATGTGAATAACAAATGTGTGTCCTCATCTCACACATGCTGTGCACAGCACTCACTTCTGAGGAAGCAGATGCTTTCTTTTGCCTTCCAGATCCTATAGGGAGAGTCACAGAGTGGTCAAGTAGACACACACACACACACACAAACACGTAAAGTTGCAAAGCATGATGAGAGTGACGCAGGAAACAGGAGCAAGAGATGACACTCCATCCAGAGGGTGTCGTGCTCTCTCAGGAGGTGTCATTGGAGCTAAAATCTGAAAAGTCAGAAGTTAACTGACAGACAGGGCTGGGGGAAAGATTCCTTCTTCACTAAGGGACACAGAAGAACAGAGCAAAAAGGGAGAGATGCACTGGAGAAAATGTAAAAGAACAGTAAGAAATGATACAGGAGAACAAGAAAGACAATGGTTCAAGAAAAAGTGACAGAGCACAAGTTAAGTAAAGCAGAGCTTTCTGGACCAATGAAAGGAAAGTTACCTTAAGTGTCCATGGAATGTGTAGGAGCTGAGAGTTCCTACAAATGGTAGCACATTTATGGTCTTTATGCATCTGCCTTTGCCAACATGAATAATGGTTGCTTTGAGAGAACACATCCTACCTTAACTTCTCTAAGAAAATTCTTAGTAGCATAAGAAGTAGTCTCTTCAACCACAGATGACTGGATGGCCACCAACCAACACAAGCGTCTCCTGGGAGCATTGAACTAAGAGTCACAGAGGCCATGAATATGTAACTAAATGTTTCAATGAATAGTGGAAGTTGAGAGATAGATATGTTGCAAATATTGGGCCACGTGCAAAAACTGTGCTTATAAATTGTATGTCACACTTGCTGTTGAAATGACAAGTCTAACCCTGTGACAGTTCTGAACTGTAGACTGCACTGGGGTAGTAGTCATCCAGGTCTCCTAAGCCCTTGGCTAATCTTAAGAAAGAAGCAACTTCTGCCTTTGCACATTTGTAATGCTCCCTCTTGGAAGCCAACCCTCATGCTGGGAGTATCTCAAGGCACATGTAGAGAACCTCCATGGGACAGAGTACAAGTGCTCTACTTACCATTCTAGCTGAATGCAACTCCTCATCATACCATTAGTTGGTGTGAGCTTTCTTGCTCCTCTGAACCCCAAAGAACTACAATCAGGCAAATCTCACAGGAGCAGAGCTGACCAGCTGAGCCATCAGGTATAGACTCATGAAGGACTCTGAATGGTGATGGTTGTGTCAAGTCAGTAACTTCTGGAATTTTTCTTTATAAACCAAAAGACAGCCCAAACAGAAAGAGAGCAGAGTAGCAAATAGGAGAAGGAAAAGACAAGCTGATATACAAAGAAATGGGAACTCCCTTATCACAGGGAGTGTGAGCTTCAATCTGGACTTTGGCACATGAGTTCTATGAGATCTGACTGGACTACATTCCTGTCCCAAAAATTCATGACACCCCAAGTATACTGACAATAAGACATCCTTCAATAGAGCATAAGTTTAAGGGTTTTTTGTTTGTTTGTTTGTTTGTTTGTTTGAGACAGATCTCATTATGTTGCCTAACCCGGCATCAAACTTCTAAAGCTTAAGAGATTCTTATCTCAGCCTCCCATGTAGGTGAACTATAGGCCAGTGCTTAAGGGTTCCTTTCCACAAAGGCTATGGTTTGAATGTTCATGTAGTCTAGTCAGCATTTTGATCATGCCTCTGAAGCATAATTCTTATTTATCAGCGTGCTATGGAGGAAACCAGCACTCAGAGATTCATTCTGTCCACAAATGTGATATGGATAAAACAGTCTTCACCAATTAACTTGCTTTAGAATAATAAGTTTACTGAACCCTGAAGTTTTAGGCACTAGCCTAATTAGAACAAATAAGGAGCAAGTATTTCTTTCGATGTGTATCAGATACATTCTGCTAGAGAGGAGACTGTAAAATATAGATGCTAGCATAATCATTAGTGATTGCAAAGGTAGTCTGCCATATTTTCAAAGAAAACCATAACTCCATATATGAGGAAATTTTATAATGATAGAAAGTAACTGTAGACTTAAGTGCCTACAAATCTGAGCAAAGGCATGTGCTTACAGAAGATAACAGTAAGTCTTTCTCTCTCCGTTGAGAGGTTCATCAATTAAAAACTTGCATTGGTCCATACTGAAGAATTATCTACAAGAGGTCTAGCAATATATTTACCTTAAAAGTCTCAAGATTATTTTTTAAATTGTCTTTGATTTGTTCACATCCCTGTAGTACTTTTAGAGCATGCGTATTATCTGCATTATCTTAGGTGACAGTGAGTATTAAGTTGCCATTCAGCGTATCTTCAACCTTAAGTCCAGGCATTTCTCCAAAGGCCACCAGAACTTGGCTAAATCACGTGCCTCACTGAATGTCTACTTCTTTTCATGCCATCCTCCCTTACTTCACCTCCATAATAAACTCATTATCATCCTTCCAGAAACAACTCAGGGTCACTTACTCTAAGAAGCATTTTCTGTCACTCACCAAATTGTGCTTTTTTTTTTTTTGATAGGCTTAACTACACCCTCATTTAGATACACATAAAGCTCGCTGTGTGTCGATAATGCTTTAAAATATTTATTATAATTGCTTGTCCAAACTTTTATTTTCCTAGCTACATTGTGATTTTTCTGAAAAGCCATGAGCAAATACTATTCATTATTGAGTTCATGATACTCAGCACAGTGCTTGAGTCACAACAGGCCCTCTGTAAATATGTGGAGAATGATTGTTTTTTCTTGCTGTAGTGCCTTTTAAGCAGCCTGAAATGCCTTTCACAATGACTATTTTTTTATAAACTTTCCCCCAAAAGTCAATTATAACACACTAGAGAGATGAGAAATACAAGGAGTTAAGAGGAAAGCACTTATCTGACGTTAGAATACCTGAGATAAATCTTTGACATTTCCAGATGGACAGATCCATTGTATCCTTCGCTTTCTCTCAATTATATATTATTATATCTTACAGAGTTAAATACTTTATAATTAACTGCATTCATGGTTATAATAAAGCAGAGCTTCTAATTTTCAATTCAGTCCTCAAAGAGGGCTACTCACAGAGCAGAAAAGAAAACATTACCAATTACAACCCAAGGCACCTCCAAAAATATCTTCTTCAGTAAATACCCCTCGTTATGTTAATGCATCTGACATACAAAGTGTCCTTAGGGCTCAAGTATAATTTATGCTTCATTATCTTTTATCTTCATATCTCTAACTGCTTCATTTCACCCAGTTATCTCTAGAGAACAAACACCTCCAAGATGATACAACAGTCAGTCCCAGTAGGAAGCAGCTGGGATGCTGGAATGAAGGAGTTTAATTAGGGGATATTTACCGGTGCTGCAGGACTTAGGGAAACCAACAAGAGAACATAAAGTGTCCTACATGAAGGGGCAAGAGAACAGTGCTAAAAGAATCCAGAACAAGCAGCAGGCAGAGGGCCTCTTGACAGACTAGCTTCGAGAAGGAGGACAAAGACCACCACCAGAATACTGGTAAGAAGAGCACTCGGGAACAAATACCCTGGACTCACTCCTCTCCTCCCTCCAATCTCCTCTAGAACCTTCCATTGGCTGAACACCGATAGAATCCAGGGGGCCAGGAAGCCAACAGAGATAGCTACTAACACCAAGCCTGGGACGAGAGCAAGCTGGAGAAACTGTGGATCGTGGCTTTAGAGGGGCAAAAGGATAACATCTCACACTGACAGTCTTAGTTCAATCCTTGTTTCTCAGCCCCGTCCTCCCCAGAGGAGAACACTAGGCATGCAGATGGAAGAATAATGAAGAGCCAAGACAAGGTTTTTATTGTTCACGTCAGGGTAGCACTGTGCAGAGCAGCTCCACCTGCATCCCTTTTCATTTCTTTCTGAGTGAGTGCTTACAGTTGTGGCCAGTGATCTGCCAAGCACCTCCACATTCCCACTGACTCGGTTCCCAAGCAGAGTGAAGAGGTCTTATTCTGGGATCCAAGACTCTCTTGACAGCACATTTTCAGCTACAGGAACTAGGAGCAAGGCTTCTTGTTCAAACAGTGACAAAGGAGTTGGTAAATAACCCAACTCCTTATCTCCTCAGTGGGGCAACTCTGACACATACTGTAAAGGTCCCTGGCACACAGGAGCCTCATCTGCCCACGATGGGATCTGCTTATCGGCACACGCTGTATATAGGTCACCTCCCACGAAAACAGCTGGAAGCCCAAACCCCATCTCAAAACAGCTCTGGAAAAAAACCACCTAAACCAGTGCCTACAGATTTTAGCCTGCACCAAAGTAAAAACATACTCAAACCAAGTAAAAAAGTTAGACTTTTATCATCCACTTGGTTTTGAACTGGCTCTGTGAACCCCAGCAAAGAAGCCAACTTGCTTAAGACTCGATTTTCTCTTTTGTCAACTGAATGTCCTCTAAGTTATCTTCCAGATGTAAAGTTTACTAAAATTTATTAAAGGGACATAAATCTCATGGTCCAATCCTAGGACTTACTTAAAACTCCTTTCTTCACAGTATTTTCCAAAACTTAAGTCATTCAGAAAAAGCAGAAGTACTTTTGTATCGCAGTAAACAAATCATAATAACTTTTAGAAATTAAGAATTTAACCTATCAACCAAATGACAGATTTTCAACCAAATTTGTTCGATTTGACAGCATAAATATAATCAGTGACTTTCATATTGGTAAATCACACATGAACATCTAATGATAACTATCTTGAACCATTATATATCTAATTAGGCAAATTATTTCACTTGTAATTCCCCACACCCAGCAGAGCACCTCCAGGAGGGGTGAACCTAGGGCATTCCATAAATGTTATCAACTGACAAATTAAAGAACCCATAAGAGCCTTAATTGTCTTTTTAAAATATATACATGATGTTTGGTTTGACTTTTTGTTTTGTTTTGTTTTGTTTCATCTTTTATGGTGCTGGGTATTGAACTCGGAGACTCCTACTTGCTAGCTGACTGAGCTGTATGTCCAACCCAAATGATGTGATTATACGCATACTGTAAAGAAATGGAAGATTTATACCATCTACATCATTTTGACAGTTTCCTCCTACTATAACATTCCCTCTTAAAACAATACAGCAATTTAAGATTCTATAGCTTAAAATGATTATATTCTAGACTCAGAAGCTACTGCCTTCTTCAAGAACAGCCAATCAACAGCAGGGCTTATCTACCCTCTGGCAAAAATTATTAGATCCCAAACTTTCCTAAATTGATTTTTAAAAAAAATTGTTGCAGGGCATGCAGTACCATGGAATGAAAAAGGCTCCTAGTTTTTACTCTCATATCTTAAAAAATGACAAAAATCATTGTAACCACCAGTCACTAGCATTGCCATTCCAACAGGTGGTCAAGTCTTCTTCTCAGTGATATGACCGGCAAAACAAAAGCATAGAGAATGAGTGGGGAAGGCAGGGGTGGGCAAGGATAATCAGAAGGGTACAAAACTTTTCCTTTTCTTCTTAACCAATCATGAATAATAAGTGTACCATCTGTAATAAAATGAAAAACCTAAACGGAACAATAAACCTCCTGGAAGGACCATTTGAGAGCAGGGGACGTCCTACTTTTTCTCTTAGTCAGAAAGATCTGTGGCTGCTGGAACCAGGAGAGGCAGAACGGGAACCAAGAAAAACAGTTATAATTTTGTGTCTTTATGGGTACATTATCTTTTAAAAATGACTTCCTTCGAACTTCCTCTAACAGGAACAATGATCACCTGCTTGTCTATGAAAGTTCTCCTCAGTTTCAGGGTCAAGGGAATGAAGGACAGAAAAAAAATGAGGTTATATGGTGTCATTTACCAAAAGGTCAGATTGTAAATTATCTTATTGCAATTATAAATTTGCACAAAGTTGTTAGTACTAATTTATTATGTATACTAAAATTATAAAATTGTTCAAAAGTATTACATGACCAAGCAAGAAAATACTTTTCAAAATTACTTTGACAATGTATGACTATAATCCAGCTAATTATCTCCGACTACGGTTCTCAAAGTTGGGTGCATAATAGAAATATCTGGGAAATTTAAAATTCCAAAGCCCAGGGCACACCCAAGACCAGTTAGTATGAAATCTTTGGGGACAGTATTTTTTCTGAGGTGCCATTGGGGTGCTGTTAAGGTGCAAGCAAGATTGATATCAACTGGTCTATCTTATGATTAATTAATGTGAGTTGGGAGAAAAGTCAGATTCTCACAGCTCTAAAATCCCCCACCCAGCAGTGGCATATTCACGCACAGTGAGCAAAGGCACAATGTATGTGCTGCTCCATTAACTTGTGGGATCATTGCTTCCATCTTTTAAAGTCATTATCATGCAATCAGCATTATCATTTCATATAGGGCCTACCTAAGGAAGTACTTTGAAAAGTAAGTGCTCTTTTTTTCATCCTTGCAGATGGCCATCTGGGGCACAAACTCCTTGTATGCCTTAAGCTGTCTCTGCTCTCTCAAGCCCACCTAGAAGCTATGGGATAAATAAGACAGAGGAAGAGTAACTGTGAAGTCAGTGACACCACAACCACATGCAGAGGGGAAAACTTGCATAAATGATTCCTCCATTAGGAAACAAACTGGCTGAAGGTAGGCCACACACTGCCAGCATCACTGACAGCTCCAGACCCTTTTCTAGTCTGGCCTCATTCAAACATTCATCCATTCACTTAAATATTTATGAGCCATGTGGCTTGCTTCTGGCTCACCCTGAACTTACGAGTTCATAGGCACAAAAGATTTTTTTGTTTTGTTTTGTTTTTTGAGAGAGGGTCTCACTGCATAGTTAAGACTGACCTGGAACTCACTATGTAGCCCAGGCTGGTCTCGAACTCACAGTGATCCTCCTGCCTCAGCCTCCCGAGTGCTGGGATTACAAGTGTGCGCCACCACGCCCGGCTCACAAAAGATTTTTTAAAGTAATTGCAATTCTATGTAATAAGAAAAATGGAAGTACACACAAAAAACAAGGTAATAAATCTATCGCAGGGAATGATTACCTCTGGGAAGGGGTACTCCAGACTCTAGAAACAATACAAGTGCCAAAGAGAAAAGATGAAAACAGGAAGCAATTTGGTACTGCAAAAGGAGCATGCATGAGAGGCAGGAGATCAGAGATGTAAGACCAGAAAGGGCAGCAGTAGGTAAAGCAAGCACCAAGCCCTACAGTGAGATTTCTGTGAAGTGGCATTACAGCATGAACTGGATAATTTCTCGTTGTGAGAGTTTGTCCTGCACATTGCAGTATGTGCGGTTCCTTGCTGGCCTCAACTCTTAGAAAATGGCAGCACACCTTTTCTAGTCGGTAGACAGTGGTATGAACAATGTGGTGAACACTTAAATTTTTTCTAAAAAAGCTTATCAATGGTTTAAAAGTCTTTGAAGAGAAAGAGGGGTATTCTATGTCTTTTACTGTAATAAATTTCTAAAATTTAAACATTCACTGTATCTTTTATCATCCATCAGTGACCACATGTTCACCACAGTTCTGTCAAATAAAAACTATAGTGTGTTCCCATCCACTTTATTTACTTGGTCTGTCACTGAACCACTTCTGGCTTTTCCCTGAAGTAAAATCACCATAAAAAGTGAGCATTTTAAATGGATTCAGGATGTCGAGGTAGCCATGACAATGCACTAAAGACATGTTTGACAAAGAATTTCCAGAACTGCTGCAGAAAGTGGCCACAATGATGGGATGAGTGTGTTCAGAGCAAGGAGCAGTATTTTGAAGGGGATTAATAGCAACTTGTCATTTACGGCAATAGCATTTAAAAACTTAGACATTATTTGATCACACTTCACAGTATAGTCACACACACACACACACACACACACACACACAACTTTCCTCACCTCTGTCAATAATGTCTCCAAACATTGCCAGATGCACCTGGGAACCTAACTGTCCCTGGTTGAGAAGCACTGGCCTGGAGGCGGTGTGGACCTACTGAATAGGCCGAAATTAGTGAGAGATTTCTCCTTCAGAAAAAGCAATGTGGAGAATGTGCCAGAGTGGTAGAGCATCATAAGGTGTGCATCTAATACAGGAAACCACATAATCTCCTACAACCACTTTTATAAGGATATCAGAGTCTATACTCTCACCTGGCTCTAATTTATGAATCAATACCTAGGGTTTCAAAGAATAAAGTTTTTCATTAACTGAATTTACAATATTAAAATTCCCAAAGTTAACTTTTCAATGGTGAGATTTTGGGCCATTTCTCGTTTCCTTGTACTTTTCAGTAACTTCCACAAGCTGGATGAATAAAGAGCAATACTTTTTTAAGGTATCTTCGTTAGGTATAGCCTTTGTGAAAATAAAAATATTGCATGAGTGACACTCAATAGCAAATATGGAAGCAATAGTCCCACAATTTAATAGACACATGCACATCATGCTCTTTCTTGTTGTGTTTTTAATGGCATTAGAGCATTTTGAAGTATAATTTTCTATGAACCAAAATATGCACAAGGTCGCTTTGCAGAATATATCCTTTGGCACACACTTCTTAAAGTACAACACAATTTTAGTTGTCCGTTGTTGTGTAACTAACCACTGTAAAATTTAGTGACTTAACAGTTTTGTCAAAATTCACTGGCTGGCCTCAGCTGGGCAGTGTTTTGATCCACATTGTGAATGTGAGATAGTTCAACAGGCTGTATTCAGCAGGGAACTTGCATGGAGCTGTACCTTTCAAAACAGCCTCTTGTCCCTCAGGGTTTCTCTCCACATGGCTCATCATTTAGTAGTCTACTCTAATACAGAGTATTAGAGAAATGCACTCCAAGAGAACCAGCCCATGCACTTACCAAGCCTCTGCTTGCATGGAGGTTGTTAATGTTCCATTAACCAAATCAAGTCATATGCCCAAGTCTAGAGTCAACAAAAAGAACAGATAAGGCCATAAGACTGGAGAGGTCAACAAATGAAACAGTCCTCCACAGTCGGAATTAGGTTTCCTCATATACCAGACCACCTGAAGTAGGCATCGTTATTTTTTAAAAGCCAATAACTGCAGCCCTATAACAATCCACACCAGATTAAACTGAAGTTATTGCAAAACTTAGTATCTTCCATAGCCTGGTTCATGGTACGCAAGCACAAAATTCTAGTCAGTTTTGCTGCTGCTGGGAACAAAATACCCAACACCCACAGTTAAAAGGAAGAGAGGATTAATTTGGCTTCTGGTTTCTAGGTATTTGATCTATGGAAAGCTGGCTCCAAGGCAGAAATATAATGAAGTGCATGACAGAGAAAAGCTGCTTAAATCATGGCAGGCAGGCAGGAAGCAGAGCAGGGGAAACATGCTAAATATATACCCGCAGTCACACCTCCATGACCCACTCAGGAACCTCTGGAAGTGCCCTTTACTAATCCCCCTGGAGGAGCCCAAGCAAATCACACTGGCAATCCAACACAACTGTCACACCAAGGAAAAGACAAAACCCTTTTTTTTTTTCCCTAAAGGATAGAAGAGACTATGAAAGATTTACTCACAAAAGATTAAATACTGTTCATTGGTTAAATCTAAAGATTTTTAGGATTAAAATACACTCTTGGGATTAAAATAAACTGATCTAAATCTTACCTCCCTTCCCAATTTTCCTCTTAGAGAAATGACTCTCCTTTGAAGGTACAATCTTAAATGTTGCTTTTAGTTTTAACGCAGTGAAGTCCATGAAAAAATCCACACCAAGTATCACATGTAAAAAAGTTCCAATTTTCTGTAATTAAACTAACAGAAGTTCACTTAAATGATTTCATGTGTGGTGACAATGTAACTACTTTACTATTTCTGTACACGTGGAATATATGCATTCTCCAGAGGGCAAAGGCACCTTGACTACGACAACCTTTTCACAGAGTAGTCGGCACAAACCTCAGGGTGATAAGGGTGCCCAGGAAAATACTGGGCGTCTGTTTGATTGGTTCGTTTCATGGGTGGGTACACTGCTTTCCAACTGGCCTATGCTCAGGCATGACCAACGAGGAGGTCCTTCCCGGCTCCAATTGCAGAGACAAAAGATGCCCAGATCAGGGAGAACTCAGCCTCAGTTGAGCTCCTAAATGAATCTGACATGTTTCATGAGTTTCAAAAAATTTAATTTAGGTCAACAAATGTTCAAAGAGTAGTCAGAAGACTCAGAACTAGCAAAGGACATTTTAAAAACTCAGAATTACAGAAAAATGTAATTGTTGTTCCCTTTTCGAAACAGCATCAACAAACTTTTTAAAAGATTGTAGATACTAGTAGCATCTAAATTGTGTCATACTCAATAAATATTTGTCAAATGAATAAAATATAATCTGATGGAGTGAGGGAAAGTGGCTGTGGAGATCTGATCCAATGGTTTTCTGTGTTCCGGTAAAAATGGTGGAGGAGCAGGTGGGGTGGCACATGCCTGTGGTCCCAGCTACTGGGGAAGCTGAGGCAGGAGGATCATAAGTTTGAAACAACCTGGACAAGTTAGGGAGGTCTTATTTCAAAATTAAATAAATGGTTGGTATATAAGTCAGTAGTAAAGCACTTGTCTTGCATAGTAAAGTCCTGGGCTCAGTACCCAGCATTGAAAAAAATAAAAATAAATGATAGAGAGTAAACTGTACAGAGGAGCTGGAGGTGGAGAGCCAACAATTACTTTATCCTTTTTTTGCTTTGTTTTGTTTTTGTGGTTTTTGTTTGTTTGCGTGATTTTTGCAGTACCTGGGATCAAACTCAGAACCTTGCTCTTGCAAGGCAGGCACAGTGCCACTGAGCTGAATTCCCAGCCCTAACAGCTGCTTTATAATTTTTTCACATAAATAAAAGTTCCTTCTGCTACTTTTTCTAAATCTATTGCTACTGATCTATTCTAATAACCTTCCTTTATGAATAAGAAACTAATACCATAGACCAAAAGTGGCAATGTCACAACTAGATCTCAAGTCCACAGAGATTTATTAACATATATAGTCAATTCATATTATTCATGATTCTCATATTTGCATAGTCCCCTACTTGCCTAAATTTATTTCTTAATGAAAAACAACACAGGATTTGCAGTCTTTGGCAGATATGCACAGAAAGGTAAGAAATTCGAGCTGCTGCATGGGTTCACAGCTGAGGTCAAACAAGCACCCTCTGCCTTCTTGTTTCAGCTCTCATACTGTAAACAACTGTCCTTCCTGAAGCCTATTCAGTGGCAAGCCTTTCACATTTTTGTGCTGCTTTAATTTTTTTTTTTTATAGTTGTTGTGCTGGTTATAAAACACAGGACCTTACACATATGCTGGGGAAGTACTCTACCACTGAGTTGTACACTAAACTAACAATTAAGCACATTTTTATACTTGTTTTGCCGTTTAAAATGGCTCCTAAGATTAGTGTTGAAGTCTTGTCTGGTGTTCTAACATGCAAGGTGACTGTAAAATGACTTAAAGAGGAAATACTTGACTTAAATACTTTTGCTAATAGCGCCTACCATATTCTCTAAACACCTTAACTTTTCTCATAGCCAACAACATGAGCTTTATCAATTACAGAGGCACTTCAGCATTTTTCATTTGCTTGGAAATCTTTTAGCTTTATGGAAATGTTACCTAACTTAATAGCCATAGTATTAGCAAAGGAAAAATCATAGAAATCACTTAGAGCAAGGATTAATAAAACCTGAGTTTCATAGATCACCAAAGAGGTCCATGAATATAATCAAAGGTTCCATAAACTTGGTTGGAAAGAGTAAATATGTGATTATTTTCACTAACTCTAATTGAGATTTATCACATCTTCCAGTTATGAATATATATCACCAATCACAATATGATTTGTGGTGTCTAGGATTTGTTTTCCATGGAAGTATCAAGTATTTTCATGTCACATTAAAATTTTTGCTGAGATGATTAGATAACATTGTGCCTGTCAATAATTCAAAGTTACAAGCATTATTAATGTGTCATTTCATATGTTAATAAGATGTACATATAGTACTGTGGCACAAAGTCATTGATTACTTTCAAGTCTGTGTTTTAGTATCATAGCTCGATATGTAGCTCTGAGGTTGAATAAAACCAATATAAAGGAAAGGAAGCAGTATATATCCCTGGGGGAAAGGTGAGGAAGATTTTACAATGCATACATGAGTCTCTCATATCCTTGCAAGATTTAAGTCTCACTCCTTGCAGAATAGAAGTTGTTCCAGTACACATGGGGAGGAATCAACACAGTGGACAGGCAGAGACTCTACTGAGAATATGTATCTTTCAGATGTGTGGTTGCAAACATTACGAATAGAATCACTACGACTTTCCATGGCACTGCAGGTGTCCTACACACTACACAAAACATCAACTGCTGTTGACCCAAGCATGCCACCAGTTAGAAACCAATCCAGGCCTGGCATGCCAAGCTCCTCCCTTCCTCCTATTGTAGTTCCCTAGGTTGATCATGGCCCTTCTGCCTGCTCTCCATGGCAAACACAATTTTATCATCTCATTTCCAGTAATATACCACCTTCTTCCCCTTTTCTGCAAAATAATATTCTTGCCTTGACATTAGACTGTGAGCTTTGTGAACACAGGTAGGGAAAGAGGAAAGGGACAGAGAAATTGATATCTGTATTGACATAGCTGTAATGATGGCTAATGAAAGGGATAATCATGAAGTTAATGTTTAGTGAGCACTTAGCATGTTCCAGGAACTATTCCTATCTTCTGTATGCCTGGTAGGTATGAAGATGAACCTTGTTTCAGAAATAAATAGAAACACAATGAGGTTAAGCTGCCCACAGTCACACAGGCAGAAAGAGGTGCAGCTGGGATCTAAACCAAGGCACCTGATCCACAGCCTGTCTATGTAGTCACTCCCTGCACTGGAGAGTGCCAATCTCATTCCTTTATTCAACTAATGAAAAAGATATGGGTCACTGAAATTCTATTCTCTTATTAGGGAGGATCCAAGGTAAGATTAGAATTCAGAGCTCAACATCTAGGAGCTTTGAAAAGGGAGGGGAGTGAATAACTGGGAGGACATATTGACAGATCAGTTATTCAACTGGTTGATGAATCAATTGTTTGGTCAATGGATGTTGTTATAACTTATATTTAGATGCCCCTCCAAAGCCTCTTGCACTTTTAATACATGACTGGATCTAGGGTGTGTGAAACTGCAATGAAGGTGTGATAACTGGATTAGTCCAGTGATTCGTTTATCATAGTTCTGGGTGTGGATTATGGGAAGGCCCACCCTAGGGGTGGGTAGCACCAACCAATAGGCTTATAGCCTGGATGGAATAAAAAGAGAAAGGAAGGCTCTTTGCTGTTGCTTCATTGCCTCCTGCCTGCACACCATGGACTGTTTTACCTGTTCTATTTCCCATGCCGCACCGCCTTGCTCTGAAGCCAGCCAACTATATATTGAAACCTCTGCAAACTGTGAACTAAAATAAACCTTTCCTCCTTAACTTGTAAATGTTGGATATTTTGTTTCAGCAATGAGAAAGTTTAGCAGCTAAACAGAACTAACTGATCATGCTCAGGAATCTCCAGCAAAGCAGAGCAGTCTCAAGGCAGAAATCAGTTACTGCTCCTTGAACCATGAAAAAAATCCCCAAAACATGCTATTAATATCATCCATCCCTAAGTGTCCTGTAATTTAAGTAATTTCATATATGTTGTGTGCCAGCTAGGAGGCACACAGTTGAAAACAAGAGAGTGAGCTGCCTTCCCAGGAAACCCTGAGAGGTTCCTTTCACAAACCGCTCTCTATTTTCTCATTCTGCATCAGCCCTCCTACATTTTGATGGGCATAATGAATATTATGTTCTGTATCGGTTCAGACAATCAATGGAGACTTTTACTTTCCTTGGGTTTCATATTAATTTCTTGCTTATCTGATCTCACAACTTCAATAGATCCTACTGAGAAAAAGGTTAATTTCTTTTTTTCCAAATAGTTGCCTTCATGAAAATTCAACAAAGAAGATTTCCAACCTCTAACATTCAAGATCAGATAAGTTCACTCAGGGTTGCATGGGAAAACAATCCAAACAGAAAACATCAGCTGTGATATTATCGCAACATTGAGGGAAATAACATAGAGTGACATTACTGTCTATTTTTTTGTAACTGAAACCTCTTTCTACTGTGAAAATTATTTATTTCCTATAAGCCAACCAGATAACATGTCAATTAAAGCAATTTATCTTTTAAACCCCAAAGAGGAAGATGTAAGTAAAGAGTTTGAGCTACTATGTTGTCACACAGATAGTTAAAGATTTATTTCTGGTGTGGTGAGGGTGATAGCTACAATCTTCAAAGACATACACATTTTCCCATTGAAATTACAAGACTAGGGACTACTCTGGTTTTGCAGTAGCAACATTTATAGAGAGCTGTCTAATACAGGCTAAACAGAAACTACAACTTAAAAACCTCAAAGATCAATGAAAGTTCATACCTTGCTAGAAGCCAAACTCCTTCAAAGACACTAAAGCACTGCTATGACTTACGCTGTTGACTACACAGCATTTTAATTTTGAGTAGCACCTCTGGTAAAGAAACTAGTCTGCTTCCAAGCTCATTGCAAAAGACATAATTTATATTAAAAATACAATGCACAGATAAAATCTAAATGAGCCAGAGCAACAAACCAGATACAATCAAGATGAGCCCCAGAGGCTACATATGATAGCAAGTGCCAAAAACAAGCATCTATATATAGAAACAACTGTCTTAACCAACAGGAAACCTACTTGTTTGTAAAAGTGTTTTTCTTTCTTTGGGATCTAGCTGCATGTATGGCAACTAAATTAAGACAATATGTTGTTGAGATAGTTGAGAGGCAAAAAGAGCATTCAAAATATATTTCATGTATAAATAGTTACAAGGCTCAAGTGCTAATGTGAACAGGTTTGTCTTCTTGAACATATGGCTGCATGAGGTAGAAAGGCAGATGTAGACAACTGAGAAAATCCACCACAAATACCCACATCTCACTGCAGCTTGCCAGCACTGGAATATTCTCGAGTGTAATCAGGCATTCACTGCAAACCTTCTCAGCATGCTTAGTGTGAGTTTTCCCGAAGCATACCCTAAATCAAGATCTGAGAACAAGTTTATTTGGGAGGTGACTTCAGGAAGCTCTAGTAGGAGAGTGTGGGAAAGAGCAAGGGAAAGAGGCCTAAATGAAGTGTGATATCCAGCAAGTTATCACCATGGTGACTGGCATCTGACCTCACTGGTCAGTCCTGGGATGTGGTGCAGAATGCTCTTCTCCAGTTATCCCACCCCAGAAGCAAGAGAGCTGAGGTAGTCATACATAACCTATGCTTACCTCAGACAGAGAGGCGGGCATAGATTTCTCAGCCCATATAGGTGTGGAGTGGGTGACCAGAGGAAGTGAATGTAGGCTGTTGAAAGCAAGGATGCATAAAGATATTTGCACACCCATTTCCAGAGCTGTGTTATGATCACAGCAATAGCCAAATAGTAGAAGCAAACCAGTGTCCATCATTACTGAAAGTTTGAACAAAATGTGGTCCATATATAACATAGGATATTATTCAGCCTCAAAGAGCAAGGAAATTACGGCACATGCCCAATCACATGGATGAAATGAACTCTCTCTATATATGATGTAAATGAAGTAAGCCAGTTACAAAGGCAAAAACACGTTGTGAGTCCAGTTATATGAAGACTGAGTCAATTTCAATAAAGTAGAACATAGTACAATGGTTTCCAGGGACTGAGGGGGGAAATGGGGTACTGTTCAATGGATATAGCTTTCATTTTGCAAATGGAAAAGACCTGCAGAAGAAGGGTGGTGATACTTGCACAACAATATGAATGTTTTTGATACCACTGATCTATTCACTTAAAATAGCTAAAATGAAAGCCAGGCGTGGTGGCGCATACCTGTAATCCCAGCACTCGGAAGGCTGAGGCAGGAGGATCTCTGTGAGTTCGTGACCAGCCTGGGCTACATAGTGAGTTCCAGGTCAGTGTCAACTACATAGTGAGACCCTGTCTCAAAAAAAATAAAATAAAATAAAATAGCTAAGATGAAAGATGATGTGTGTTTTACCGTAATTTTTTAAAAAGAAATGCTCAAAAGAATGTGACCAGATTGTCTTCTCTAACAACTCACTCAAAGATCTTTAAATTGATCACGTTAGGCAAAAGACACCCAAAGAAAATCATCACTAGGTAACAGCCATACTGCTGAAAAACGATTTATTTACTTTTTTTCTGACTGTGTCTGATGCATGATCACCACTGAAAATGTAAAAGAGTAAAGAGAAGGTAATGTGACTCATCTTTATCTCACAGCTGGAGTGGCTCTCTCAGGATGTGTAGCCTGGCCTCTCTGCAAAAACAAATGTTCCCAATCTCAGGTGCCTGCCAGCAGGTTGTGCAGCTGGACTACAGCCCCTCGGATTCAGAGGCAGGCTTTTTGCCCAGGGTTATAAAAACTTTGCTTCTCAAAGTGCAATCCACGGACCTGTTGTAAGGCATATTCCCCAGGATAGAGAGGTGCATTCTCACACCCCAGCCCAGACCTGCTGACTCAGGATCCCACGTGATATGATTTCCATGCACCTAAGAGTTGGAGAAGGGCTGTCTCATCACAGCCCTTCTACTTTTGTCCTCGATTTCTGAAAAGGGTTAAAGTTGCTAAATCACTAATTCCTTTGTGCAAATCTTCCACTTTCTCCTTTTCTCCCAGCTGTGCTGCAGGTACACTGCCTCCTTGCTATTGTTCAAACTGGTCTAACCTCATTCCTACCTCAGGGCCTGTGCACTTGCAGTAGCCAGTAATTTTTACATGCCTACCTCTATCCTGTAAGGCTTTCAAATGAAGAAACGCAGTATTTTCTGTACAGAGAAATACTGTACAAGCACAGGCGACAATATTGTTAATACATATTAGTATTACACTTAATGCCACCTGAAAGAAACCAGTGAAAGGTGACAGTAAAGTAGGAAATTTTCACGTAAAAATAATCCATTTTATGTTTTGGCTGCAATTGAAAAACCTATCATAAGGCAAACTAAAGAAGAATAAAATTATTTTCTTCCTAGACTGAATATTTCTTTTGTAATGCAATTCAATATTCTCAAACTTTTTTCAGACTCAAAAAAAAAAAAAAAACCACACAAATGAAATGACATGTTGAAACTTGCTCTGACCCTCTCACATTGCCAAGGCTGCTGGTTTGTTGTGCTTAATGTCTTTTTTTTTTTTCTTCATTTCATACCAACTTTGTAAGCAACAATAGGGCTTTGTTAGCTGGTGAAAAACAATGCAATTGTAAGTACACGAGCTTGCTCACCCACAGTAAGAATCGGACTTGAGAAATAAAAAAGTGAAACCGGCCCCTAAAGTTGTTTGTTACCAGAGCAGAGCTCTTTAAATGTGAGAATACTGCCTAGTTTTGCTTGGATTTGAAATTTTGAAGATATGAAGGGAAAAGCAATGGGGTCTAAGGAAAACAGAGTTATGAAATAGCCATATCTATTTAATTTTAAGAGCTTACATGGAGAGCTTTAATATAATTACTCTGCTTTTTATTGTTTTTGTTTTTGTTCGTTTTGAGATAGGGTCCTGTGTAGTTCAAACTGGCCTTGAAATCACTATGTAGCTCAAGCTCACCTCAAATTTAACATGATCCTCCTGTTTGAGTCTCAGTAGTGCTGGGATTACAGGCATCCACCACCACACCCAGCTCAACAAGATTACTCTTTGATCTAATAATTTCACTCCCAGGAATTTACCCTAAGGCTGTGCCAAAAGTGCATCTTCAGTGAATGATATTTCTAACTACTTTAGTCATAATAGGAATATTTAAGGAAGGATATCGTTTATAATACCAGAAAACGAATTAAAGAAACCTATTTATTCATTTAAGTAGTGTATGCCATTCAAAATAAAGCTTGCTTAGAAGCATGTTTAACAGCATGGACAATTTTTTGTTTGTTTGTTTTGTTTTTTTTGTTTATAGGGTCTCACTATGTAGTTGAGACTGACCTGGAACTCACTATGTAGCCCAGGCTGGTCTCGAATTTGCAGTGATCCTCCTGCCTCAGCCTCCCAAGTGCTGGGATTACAGGCGTGCGCCACCATGCCGGGCAGCATGGACCATGTTTACACTATATTTTTCAATTTAGAAATGCAGGCTACACAAGAACATGGACAGTAGAATCCTATAACTATCCTTATATTTACACACAAACATGCACAAGCGCACACACATTCAGGCCCTTTCTGTTCCTTTCCTTTGTTCGATTTTCTTCACAGACTTCATCACCCCCAGACACACAGGGCCCTGTGGGCTTCTATTTCATACCAGAACAAAGTAAACTTCAGAAGAGAGGGGGTTGCTCTGTTCCCTGCTTTACACCAGCACCTTACACTACGCCGGGCACGCGTAAGACAAATAACAAATATTATCTGGGAAATCAAGGAAGAAATGGATCTTGTAAGTGTGCATAGGATGTGTGATCAAAGAAATGGTGAATGTTTTTAATAAAAATTTTAAAAATATATTCCAGTGGAAGGCACAGCGCTGTTAATTGTTTACTCGGACACCCTCATCCCAGCATCCTTGCCACTTTCTGCAGCAGTCCTGGAAGTCCTCTTTCACAAACGTCGTTTCATAGCTGCCTCAGTGTCCCGAAATCAATCCAAAATACCTACATCGATTTCCATCAAATCAAAACACGACAGAACATCCTTCTACCTGATCCACTGGATCTGGCCCTGGGTATCTTCTGGCTCTTCCCCAAAGTCAAGATGTTCATTACAGGCGAACGTGTTGAATCAATTCACATAATCAAGGCAGAGATGACAGCACAACTAAAGACACTCACAAGAAAAGATCTCCGGAACTGCTTCAGGAATGGCAGGAGCAATGGGATGTGTTCAAAGCGGGGAAGAGCGGTGGTATTTTAAGAGACATTCCTTCCTATTTAAACATTTACTGCATGGTTCGATCACACCTCATGTGTAGCACATGAGTACAGAGGCAGACGTGAGGCTGGAAGATGATTTCCCAGAATATCAATAACGGTCAGAGCCCCCTGGTAAATATCTACTGTTTTCTTTGGTTCCTAGTTGGTTTACAGTTTCTAAGTTTTATACTATGAACTTCTTAAAAGAATAAAAGGGACAAAGGGGAAGGGGAAATGAGAAGAGTAGGGTAAAGGAAAGGAGGGAATGGAATTAATATTAGAAAACGAAGAAAAGGGAAACAAAGTCTGTAGATAGGGAGGGAGGGGTTGAAGCGAGGGCAGGGGAATGGGGAGAAATAAAAACCAAGGTTGGGTACGTAAAGGTACAAATTTCCAACAGCGAATGTCATTATATTGCATACCTTAAATGTACCAATACAATTAATTTTTAAAAAAGAATAAAAGTCATAACCTCTTTTCATATGTGTGCAGGTATGTATGTATATATGCATGCATGGTATTTGTATATTTATGTTTTATATGCTGATGGACATACATTTGGTAAATGCATATATTTAATGTATTTAAATATGTATACACTTATATATTTATATTATATATAAACATTCAATCTGACTTTGTAATAAAAATATACCTCATCTCCAAATTGCCAACTGAATCGTTGGAAAAAACAAAACACTGTCTTATTCTCCACTTCGGGTGAGTAAAATGAATTGTGGGACAAGTGAGTTTTTTAAAAAGCACAATGAATTTACCATACACACTTTACATCACACACAAAGCATAAAATCAGATGGTATAATCAGTAATAAATTATTTCTTGCAGGACAAATGATTTTTGTTTGTTTGTTTTATGTTACATTTTCTAAATTATGGTGGAAAACAACAGTTTCGCAGGTATCTCAATCAGTTCCCTCTTGTTTTACTATGATAAAACAAATGATTGCTCCAGAAGGTAGCAAAACTGGATTACAGTGTTCTCACCAGTCTGAAAGCAGAATTACCACCAAGAGACACGCAGAGTGAATGAACTGATCAAGTCAAGATGATCAGAAACGTTCAGCAAGCGTCCCTTGAAATAAGTTATTGGGGCCAGAGTTAACCTCTATTCAGAGAAAGCGTACAATGCAATGTCTCCTAAGCTATCTTCAGTGTTTCTCTTTTATGTCCTCATAAGTAGGAAAAACTTCATGACCAATAAACTTTAAAAAATCCCATTCAAAGGCCATACAAAATCATTGATTACAAAGATGACATCTTCAGCTAACACAGTGTGGTAAAGTTCATAGAAGATGACAGACGCTAAGCGAGGTCTCCACACACAGCAGAATGTTAAAAATAACTAGTTTCTTGCTGGGGAACGGCCGTGGGAGCTGATGACTGACACTACCATCAGGATGCCTTTAGTCCTCCGGCCCTTGTCCCCACATCAGCTCACTATCTTCTTCTTTGTTCTCTTTGGAGGCTTCTTACACATTTTCTTTTTTCTTCACTCTCCAAAGCAAGTGATTATTCCATCAAAGAGGTATTTGGCTTTGTCGTTGTTATTGATTTGCCTTAGTTCACCGATCCTTCTGTGCCATCTACCTCTTAAAAATGTATGATTTAATTTTGTCAATGATTTTTAAATAAATATCTAGACCAGAGGTTGGCAAGCTACACCCGACAAACAAATCAGGCTTGCCATCTGCTTTTGTAGAGCTCACAAGCGAAGACTGACTTCTACACATATAAATAGTTGGGAAAAAATCCAAAGAAGAATGACACTTCATGACACACGGTAATTATATGAAATTCAAACTTCAGAGATTTGTTCGAATTCAGACACACCCATTCATTTCGGGATTGCTTACAGCGGCTTTAGGGTTTACAGCACCGAAATGTCTTGACAGCAACAATACAGACCACAAAGCCAAAAAAACCTTACTTTTTGGCCTTCTGCTGAAAATGTTTGTCAATCCCTGCTCATAATAGCTACAGGCAACTTGACAACTCTACTCAGTTCATATTTGTGGATTCTGTATTATACTGCGAATAGCGTACTATTTGACAGAACTGAGTTAATTAATCCAGGAAAACCTGTCATCTCTGCATACCAACATCTACCTATCTACTTACCTATCTGTGTAAAAGTTTGTATGAAAAGTCTGGAAGAACACTCACCGAACTTTATTTACAACTTGCTGCTTGAAAAGAACATGAAAGAGAGGGTAAAATAAATAAACTCTTTACCTTTTGCTTATCTGTATTTTTTCTCTTGCAGCAAGTAGGTATTACTTTTGTGTTTAAAAAGTAAGAAGAAATAAAATAAAAATAAAATTTAAGGAGCACTTTTCATGTACCAAATATTGACCTCTCAGAGCAATATAAAATTTAACAGTTGGAATGAAAAAAAAATATTCTCAGGAGTTTCTCAGAGTGGTTATTTAGAATGAGCACATTTTAAAGCAAAAGGTATCTTTGCAAAAAAAAAATGTGAAACATCACTTAGTTAGGGCATAGTAATATGCATTTGAAAAGTACACAGATTTCGAAATGGCAAACACTGCTTACAAATTAGTGTTAAATGGGCAATGAAGAATACATGTTTTTGATACGTTCACTAAGTCACTGTTATGGTTTAGAAAAGTCTCATGTGTGCAGATGCCACACTTTTGCATGGTGATTGGGTCATGGACATGATATTCTCAGTTCATAACTAAATGTGGTGTAGACACTGGGCCCTGATTGGAGGAGGTGAGTTACTGAAAGTGTGACCTGGACAACTGCACTCTTGTTCTAGATCTCTCTCTCTCTCTCTCTCTCTCTCTCTCTCTCTCTCTCTCTCTTTCTCTCTCTCTCTCTCCTCCTCCTCCTCCTCCCTCCCTTCCTCTCTCCCCCTTCTCTCTCTCCAACAGCCATGAGGTGAATAACTTTCCTCTGCCATCCCTCTGTATCATAATGTCTATGCCTTGGAGCCGGCTTAACCACTGTTGATATTTGGGGAAATAATCTTCCAGTCTCATGTCTGCCTCTGTCACACATTGTACATGTGAGGTGTGATCAAACAATGCAGTAAACATTTAAGTGAGAAAGAATTATTCTAGCAAAAGACATATTGTAATTATTTTCCCTCAAAATACCCACCCCTTGAACACATCCTGTTGTTTTGGCATACCTGAAGCAGTTCTGGAAGTCTTTTTTGTCTGTCTCTCTTAGTCCAAGGCATCAGATAAATTAATTCAGTGCATGCCTAGCAAAGAGACTGGTCCATAGTTCTTATTGTTGTTGTTGTTGTTTTTTTTTAAGATTTTTTCCAATTTACATTGTAGAAACATAGAAATTGTGTAGTCCTTTACTCTGTGTACATTTTTATTATTTCTGATTCTTTATAGGCACTAAAATCTTTCAGAGACCAGACGCTGTGACCACACAGAGCATGATGCAGTAGTTCCTCATGGAACCACCACGTGTGTAATTCAATTCCTGCACATTTGTAAATGCTGGCTTTTAAACTGCAAGTCCAATGGTCCCTTTAACCACACTTAGATGCACAGTAATTGACAGCTCATTACGACAAGCGGTCTCAAGAGCAAAGTATCAGAGCTAATGGTCTGTAAGCACTTTACTCTCCAAACTTGAGCCAATACCAAGGCATATGTAACTGGGCCTTTCCTTAAATGAATCTGATTTTTATATTCATTTGTCAAACAAAATTAATCCCTGGTTTCTAGTGTCTGCAAGACTACATAATTAAATCAAAGGTATATATTTAATTAACCTATGTTTTCTTGTGAAATACACTGTGACATGACAATTTCTAAATATAAACAAAGTTATTGAGGAAGTAATCACAAGACAGTATCGAGAGAAAAAGCAAGATTAAAAAGTACATGCACAATATCATCTCAACTTTATTTAAAAATTATGAAATGTGTTCTATATGATGCACTTAACAAAAACTAGTGATTTGTAGTATGTGTGTTGGAGCAACAGTGATCCTCATTTTACTATTTTCCTCTATCTACAATAAGCACCATTTTTATAATCATAAAAAATATTAAATATAATAACGTTCCTTCATCTCTCTTCTCTATTTTTATTTTTATTAGAAAATAATTATCAAATATTAAATAGTCTCTCTGCAAAAAGAGAATCCAAAGAATATATTTTATGTTTTTATTTTATCTTCCAGTGCCAACATTGATATAAAGAAAATATTTAAATAAGCAACATTTCTATTCAAAAATCCTTAGAAAAACAAATTGAGAGAACACTGCCAATGATAATTAAAATGGAAAGCTGTAAGATTTTACACCTAATACCCTCAAAGTTTAGACCAAAAGACATAAAGCTGATGTCAGAAATATTAAATATGATCACCTCAATATAAATAACTGGAAATACTGAAATGATTTTCATAATCACAAACATCACACTTCTGAGACTGATGTTGTTTACACATATTGGTCAGAGTGGCCTCTGTTGTACACATTTGATTTAAAACTCAGCATGAGAGTGTTCTTTCTGTTGAGGGCTCATTTTTTTCTTTCATGGGAAAGCAAAACAACACTCCCTAAAGACTGTCAGAACATTTTAGCAGCATACTTCATAACTGTGCATTCAATTACTGGCCTACTTGGGCTAGGAAATTATAAACTCACCAGTTCCTAGATTTAGATTAGATACAAGCTGCTCTAGGCCTGGAGACTAAGTATTCAAGACTGATATTGATGAAATTAAAAGGAAGAAAACAGGCAGCTCCGAAGAAACAGTTTGAAGAAGTGATGAGAAATTAGGGCAAAATTTAGGGAAATCTGGTGGAAGCCCAGAAAGAGGAGTCCAGAGCGCAGGAGACAAGATCACCATCTAGGGTGTGGCTACTGAGCAAAGGATAGTAGAAAAAGAATAGAGAAGTGGAAATGTTCCAAAGGGAGAAGTCCAAGAAGTATTTACCCATGCCTTAGGAGAAAGCCAGAGAGTGGCAGGCCACCCCAGGGACCCAGGACAGTGGAAAGAGTCCCTTATGGTGAAAGGATAAAGCCTTTCAGAGGGTGAAGCTTTGGGAACTTCCGAAGAGGTCTGAAGAGCCACCAGACTGTTAAGACAGGAAGATCATCCAGGCAAGGGCTGGCTGCTTGGGGAGAATGTATTCCATCCAGAGCAGAATGGGTGCACCCGGGTGGGGCAAAGGGCAGTTTAGATGGTGGGGGGCAGAAATGCACAGTAGCAGAGCAGCTGATGGTGTTCAGGGACCATTTCATTTGGAGAAGGCACATAAGGCTAGGAAGGAGGTAGAAGCCTCGGCGCATGGAGGAGGAATTTCTTGACAGTCCAGTTAAGAAATTTAGGTATTTAATTTCTTTTTTTTTTAATGTTAAGGAATTTGGGGATTTTAGATTATTAGCCAGGCAACAGTAAACCACAGAAGACTTCAACAGGAAACTCTGGGATCAGATCAGTGCCTGATCTGGATAAAAGGAGGTGAGGCTGGAACACGAAAGTTGAACGGGGGAAAACACAGGAGGAGGCAAGTAAACATCTGCAGGGGAGAAGTAATATAATCCCTGAAAACAGAGCCGAGGGGTTGGAGGTGAGAGAGATTTTAGAACGGAATGGAGTGTAACTGGTAATTACTGGTAATTCAAGTGGGAGATGGCAAGACGTCGCTGAGACAGAGGCAGAAAGAAAAGTTAGGAAAGAAGTATATTAAGGGAGGGCAGAGGAAATGGCAATTTGTGTAAGATATCCCTAGAGAGACTTGCATTATCCTAAATCTGTCTTTGACTTCGACAGGGTCATCTGCATGATCCATCAATTCAGACGCTACACATAGTAGGTGCTCAGGACAGTCAGTTTGTTCCCTTCTGTCATGCAGATCAGCATAAGGAGAGCAAGGAGGGTGCCCTTCTTAGGGCAGAATAAGGAGCACAGATGCTGGCAGCAGACTGCCTGCTAGAGCAGATGGCTGGGAAAAGGGACTGCCAGGTCAGGGCGTGAGCTGGGCCGGCTGGCGTCACCCACTCCCAACAGTGTCTGCAAACACACCCTGTGCCTCTTGGAGCTTCCTGGGGGGACCTGCCTCATAGGCTGGCATCTGCAAACAGACTGAGAAAGAGGACTCTTAGCTCACCTAAGACACCAGTGTGGTTTGTGTTTTTAAAATTGGTTCAGTGGCAATGCAATCGCCTCAGGAAACGTTCTAAAATGGGTTATAAAACTTACTGTCCTGAGTAAACACCAGCAGATGGATGCTGACAAGTCTTTAATTATCCTCAGCTCATTATGCAGACATTAACCTTGACGAATTAATAAAGGTGAACTAATAAACTTGGGGGGTTATGTAATGTAAAGAGTTCCAGATCACAGAGAATATATATAATGTTGATCAGACCATTTTTTAAATGGGCTCCTTTTCATGCTTCTCAAAGCTATATGGTAAAATTGTTATGGTGCGATGAGATTTTCCCTTTTTACCCTGTGAGGGAGACCAGGATAGGTTCCAAGCTATTAAACTACTTGTGATGTACAAGTCATCATCATAATTGGGGGCACAATTTCTTTTGACCTTTACGAAACTTTCATTTCCCAACTGTGACGGATAAGAAGTGCTTTTAGAGCACCAATAATGATTTTTTCCTATGGGAACTTGCCAATTATAAGTTGAAAACGAAGAAAAGACCATATTGGATATCATTTAGAATCTCGATACACCCAAAATACATCTGAAAAGATTTTAAGACTCACACAGGAAGGCTATATCAGGTGAGTTAAAAATCTAATCCAGAGAAGCATATCTGAGAAGAGGGTAGACACATGTGCTCCTGCTAGGACTGGAGCAGTATACTAAGTTCCCATAAAATATGTTTATGGGTAAAATGTGACTGGATTATCCACAATTGCACTCGTAACTGTCTCAATATGGTTTTAATTAATAATAATATTTAGACTGTCAAAAATTAAGCCATAATACAAACAACTGCTCATAACACAACACATAACTAACAAGATAGCAAGGCAACAATTTCTTGCAGGCTCACCAGACTTGAGGCATCTTGAGGACTTTGGCTTGTTTGTCTCATGTTTTCAGGGCCTAATATGAGGGCATTACTAATGTGGGTAAGAGGATCTTAATAAAGGTGACTTGTAACTGAAACCATCCAGACACCACAACACTGTTTCAGAAGGGATATGTGCTAAGGCCTTGTTTTCCCTCTAATAATAAATCACTCTTTCAGAGATCTTAATTTTACTCTTAATTGGACTCAGGTTTTCATTACTTATGGCGGCCCCTGACTTACAATGGCTCAACTTTACAGTGGCGCATTCAATAGAATCTACACTTTGGACTTTAACTTTTTACCTTTTTCTGGGCCCCTGACACTGTGCCACACTCTCTCCTGACACAGAACAGCAGCAAAGGGGCACAGCCCCCAGTCACAGCCTCCTGTGACCGGGAGAAGCAACAACTCACACTGTGGTGCACTGTGCTGCTAGGGCGTGAGTCTCATTGGTTAGGTGGATTAAATGCATTTTCCATGGATGACATTTTCAATTTAGGATGGGTTTTTCAGGAAATAAGCCATTTTGTCAAGGAGCATCTGTCCAAGAAATAGCAGGTTCATTCGGTTTTTCATCCACTCATCCATTGACTTCTTTCAATGGCTCAGTTATTGCTCTAACCCTCCACTCTCTCAATGGCTCCTGGTCACATGTGGCTACTGGGTGTGGCAACATTTCCCCTTGAAACTGAGGTGCGCTATACATGTAAATTGCACAACACTTCTGAAGACTTAAACTGGAAATAAAGGAAGGTGAAATATTTCATCCATAATGTTTACAATGATTCCATGTGAAAATAATATTTTAGATGTAATGGCTTTAAACATTGTTAGTATTAACTTGTTCTTTTTCACTTTATTTTTGTAATATGCTGCTGAAATTTTCAATATATTGTGAAAATAAAGATTTTAGACAAAGCCAGTCTGCTGGAAGACTAAGAATAAACAAACAAATAATAAGCAATACTTAATAATTTCAGAAAATGGAAATCACATAAAGAAAATAAGTAAAAAGAGAGTGCCGAAAAGGAAATATTTAAAGTTGGGTAGCCATGAAGTTCTCCTTTGGGGAGAGAATCACAAAGCAAGAAACAAGAATGATGAGAAGAAGTAGTCATACAAAAACTTAGAGTTTGTTTTAGGCAGGGGCAACTGCAGTGCAAAGACCCTGAGGTAGGACTGAGGTTGGCAAGTTTGAACAAAAGCAAAAAACCAATATTGCCGAGACACAGGAAGCAAAAGGAGAGATCAGAAGGCAGAAAAGGACCAGAGTACATAAGTCCTGCAAGAAGTTTAGGCTAAATCTATATCTAAAGGAAATCCACTGGAGAATCATTAGCAAAGGAATTGTATAATCTGATGTTTGAGGATCACTCCGTCTGCCCTGGGGAGGATTAAACAAGGTAATACCAAGCACTGAGAGTAAACCAGGAGACTCCCCAAGGTTTCAGGCAATATTCCCAGAATTCAGAGTCAGTGATGTTCTCCTATACTCCTAGTGGCAATGTGAAAGGATCTGACACTTTCTGCAAAGCAATTTGGCAACACAAAGCCTGTGCTATAAAACCATGTTCACACCCTTAACAGAAATTAGAAAAACATTATCTGATAAAATACTTAGAAGAAAATCAATATGTATGAACATGTATACTGTAATTATACTTGAAACAGAAGATACCAGGAACTTCCCATGTGTTTATCATTAAATGACATGATGGATGAAAGATTATGTAACTATTAAATTACGAGTACAAATGGGAATTGTTGGGAGAGTCCTGCAAGTTGCAGGAACAGACAAAATACTAAAAAATCAGCAGTTTCAAATACAGCAACTGCAAACAATTAGAAAATGTAATTTTTTTTAAACAAGTCACATTCACAGCAACAAAACCTTTAAGGCATTCAGAAATAAGTTGGATGAAAAGCATGCCTGATATCATGGGGAAAAGAAAACAATTTTTTCAATGGGAATTTTTCAATGGCAACCTAAATCAATAATTACATAGTTAGAGCTTGAATATTTATAAATGGGTAGACTCAGTGTATTAAAGATATTCACTCCCTTCCATTTAATCTATAAATTCCATTTTAGTCATGCCAAATTTCTATTCCCATTTTTCACATTATTCATAGAATTTGTCAAATTTTGATTTGTGGTTTTAGAATTCACTTGATAAGAAAAGATGCCAAGCCTTTAATCTATCAAATACCAAGGGTTTCTATAAAGTTCTATTATGGGCTAAGACAGGGAAGGCAAGGGAGGCTCCCGGAGCCAATGGACAGAACCAGCACCAATTCTGTGCCCTGGGCCCTGACTGCCTCCTTCTAGCCTTAAGTAAAGGAACAGAACAGGGCAGCCGAAATGATCCCTGATATGTAAGTTTTCAGACTATACAGTAAATACTCTTGTCTATGTATATGTATGTATATACACACATGTCATATAGATGTACAAAGAGCACATACAAGAGGCGAAATAAAAAACAGACACTAAGTATTGGCTTCTAGGGAATGAGATTTGGAGAGGAATGAAGAATACTGAATTGGGCACCATACATTTGTAATTTTATAATTTTCTGTCATAAAAGATTTAAAGTCATACACATCCATACATAAATACATATACATCTGTAGCATAATGTCAGAAGCACTATTTACTGATCATATGTGAAGAATGACATGAGACTTTTTTATATTCACATTTTAACTATAAATGTATGTATTTATATGAAGAAGTGGATATGCTCAAAGTGATGTTGTTATTGTAAGTACTAAGATTATGAATGATCCTTTCTATTTTCCAAACTCTTATCACATTGCTTCAAAAGTGGTATTAAATATTTGGTAAAGAAAGCATATTACAAATCTGAAAAAAGACCAAATTAAGAGCCTAAAAGTCATACTTAAATCAATGTAATATACAATAAGCTTTATTAAAGCTAAACAACTTCTTGCCCACAAATATTCACTAAGATGGAGACTCGGGTCCATCATTAATTTAAATTAAATTAGTAATTGAATTCATTATACTAAATTTACATATTAATTATACTATATGAAGTTTTAAAATATTCTATTATTCATAGAGCACTGGAATGTGGGGATTTTCATGATTAAATAAGATGTACCACCTCATTTACCTAAATAAAAATTTATTCACACTTCACTTCAATTTCCAGGAGAACCATCAAGCCTTGGTTTTAATTTATTACTTGAGGGTTCACAAAATTAATAAAATATGATTCATGCAAATTTTAACTTAGTCGATAGACACAGTGTTCTCAGTACAGGAGCTAAGCCATAAAATAATGTTTATTGCTTAAAATAAGAAAGTATCTAGAGAAAGAATATATAGAATAGCCTGTTTTGGTCAGTTTTTCTTCACACTGGGACACAATTCCTGACACTCACTACTTAAAGGAGGAGAAGTTTAATTTGCCTTATGATTTCAGGGGATTTAGTCTATAATCAGCTGGCTCCAAGACAAAAACATCATGGTAGAAGGGTGGGGAGGAGCTGTTCAGTCCATGCTGGCTGAAAAATAGGGACACAGAACAATGTTGACGAGGAAAGGAACAGGGACCAGATATAGATCCCCAATGTCTCCATAACCCGCCCAAAACTACCCAGAAGTGAGCTCCACCAATCCAATGGGTGTCCCAAGCCAACCAAGTTGACACAGTCAAGCTTCACTCTCACGAAGTCCTTCACCTTGACTCAAACAAAATAAGATCCACAAAGGACGCTATGTACAGAAGTAATGCCTCAGAAGGTATGACAATCAGGGAAGGGAAGTGGTGACCAGCTGCCCTGTGACATTCACAGTCAGCAGGGTGGATTCATGGCCAAACATTCACCACAAAAGGCTGCTGTCACAACACACCTTCTTTAGGCAGCAAGAGAATGCATAGGCCGGTAAACACAAGGTCAACCAAGGCCAGCAAGAAGTATCGTCTGTTTACACCAGCATGCTTGGACGGGAAGAAATGTCTATACTCAGGAATCTTAGGAATCTATGTTAAAGTTCCATGGCTGCTGCAAGGTATCTTCAGAAGGCCGCCTTGAAGGGGGATTGTAGGGTGACAACTGTCCACTTCTCTGTGAGGCTTCTCCCCTGGATGCACAAACAGAGCTTGATGGTCTTCCTAGTCTGGCTAATCCTACATTAGAGGATCGATCACTCATTTCCTTGCTCAACAGTAAGCCGCAAGAGAAGAAAGAAGGTGTGGGATCTTGAATAGATAGGAGTCGATTCTAGTATTTAACACTTCCTCCCCATACAGTGAGCTCAAAGTGTAATTACCCTCCCTGCCAAAGTCAGCATTCACTCTCACTGTTCCACCACTACCCAGCACTACCTGTTTCTTTCTACTTCTGACTTCTCTTCCAAACATCACACTAATCAGGCCACTGCCAAACTCAAAACATCATCACTGCCTTCCTCTCTCTTCTCTGATCTTCCCATCTGCACCACCAATCCAAACGTCTTATTACATTGTTTTTTTGCCAGTCCCAGATTACCTCATTAGAAATGTGTGTCTCAACAGGACCGACTCCAGCAGCAATCACACTGGGAGCTTGACACCGGGACTTCCGTTTCCACTCTGCTGCAGGCAACACAATGCAAAGTCGACGTGCAAGCTCAAGAGTGCTGGGCACTCTATTAACAGGGACACCAGAGCATTAGACTTTCACGTTACTGCAATCGTGAGCATGACCCCAGGACTCTGAAATCTGCTCAGAAGCAGATGGAAGTTTAACTATGTTTGCTCCGGTATATTAGATTACTTAGCAATTTGGATTATTAAAACACAGATAAATGTAATCTCTTTGCAAATTCTGATTGTTAGAGAATCTATAATCCACAAAAGTAATTAAAGTGTCTACTCATATGTGATTTTCCCCAATGTTTTTCCCGATCAAGAGGAAAAGCTGTGTGTTTGGATAGTCCCATCTACAACATAGCTCAAAGTTAAAAAACAAACAAACAATTAGAGCTAGAAATAGACGACAAGAAGCGACCTTCGAACACAGACTATGCATCCCCTCTGCACTCTGCCCAACCGGAATGTGAAGTTTCCTCTCCCTAATGCCAGTGAGGTCCTGAAAGAATGCCCTTGGGGGGCTGCCAGTGCTTTGTGTCATTGTCTTAGGAAGCATTGTGGGAGGTGCCTAGGAGCTGAAACAGCAGAGGGTTCTGACTCAGAAACATTTCAGGCACTTTAATTTTTATTACAATTTAAACCATGGGAGCACAGCCCCCAGAAAGAAAGAAAACGTGCTTACTAAACTCTACATTTTCTTTAATGAGCCCATTAATTTTTCTTTTAAGTATAAGCTATCAAATGCTGACATGCATGTTACATAGATCAGAATCAAGGCACACCAGACTGATGTGCTCTCCCTAGCACGCACACACACACACACACACACACACACACACACACACGGTGCAATTCAGGTTTATAATGTCTCATTGTTGCTGGTTCACGGAGCTGGCATGAGGTTGTTCAGCAGTCAATTCCTTCAGCAAAGCTTGCCTTTGTGGAAAGGGGAAAGAACCTTATACTTAGCACACTGAGTAGCTGAATTTTTTTTAAAAAGGGGGAGAGGAAATTGTTATAATTATAGTGAAAGCTTTTGCATGCAAATTCAGTTTTCCTTGGGGAAATCTGCATATTCTCTGTAAGGAATCCCCAGGCAGATCAAAAGTACAAATTATTCTTTTCAGCTCATCTTTACAGCGCTGCATTTGCTCAGGAATTGTTCAACGAACAGTCTATGAACAAGCAACAGGCCTGACCCAGATATGCTACTTATAAAATCAAAAGCTCTATGAAATATTTCATAATATTTAAAAGGTGCATCGCCTTTCCCAGAGGAGCTGATAGTTACCAGTCACATTGAAACAACAGAAAAAGAGCTAAGCATTTGTTTCAACAGGTCTCCAAAACATATTTAAGCCTTTGCTCATAAATACATTTTTAGAAGCTTTGTTAACAAGTCCAACTAGATAATGAAAATTGGCCACAATGCACGGTGAAATGTTAAGATTCAAGGATATTTTTGTGATAACAGAAATATAGAATAGGTAAAAGGGATATTTACAAATAAGGATCTCTTTTGATTTGATCTAAATGTGAGACAAATAAATGTTTGCCTTTCATTTAGAAAAATGTTTTAGATAATAAACATTGAAGGAAAGGTGATAATAATTCTTCCCACTAATATACTTTAAGAAACACTAACTATACATTTTTATCTGTTTCATAATGGAAAACTACTTTGAAAAGACAACATACCATTCTAAATTCATTATTTCTACATAGAATGAAATCTCCAAGTTTAGCTAAGGTTATCTGTAGCAGATCATTCTTCCCATACAGGCTACTCTTAAGGGAAATACAGTGTTCTTAAATAAACTGCCCTCCAACAGGAGAAAATTATCCATTTACATTAAAAGAGTTCTAATTTTGTTAGATCTTTCCAAAGCAATCAAGTTAGCAATGGTTTTGGAAAGTGTGAATCCATGTCCTTTGACAGCAGTTGTCCAAAACTAAAGATTTTTCAGAATGGGTGGGTGCAAGGTGGAAACCAACTGAGTGTAAATATTTTATACCTCAGAGCCCTTTCAAGACGATCTCTGAGGACTGAAATGATTTATCATCTGGGTTGGGTCCCAGCTTTATAAATGGAATATTTTCAAAAATAACAATGAGAGAAAGCAATTATTTTTTGCAAAATATATTGACAGTGGAAAACATACACCATACAGTGAGCATAGAAAGCAGAAAAATCTCAATTTTATAAAACAAATAAATATGAATAAAACTTGCATTGCCCTGAGTAAAACAATGTTAGCAGGTGCAGCGCTACAGCTATCGCTGTTTCCAGTACTTAGGACTTGTGCCCAAGATACCTTGACAGGTAGAGGAAAGGCATCTTACACTCTGAAGAGGTTCAGTCCTGAAGATACTGAAGATTTGTCCTTGACACGGCCAAGTCCACACTGTTCAATCTCATTTTCCAAACAGGGAAAGTTTTGAGGGTTTTTTTTCCCCCTCCAAAGCCACCTAATAACATTCTTAATTATTGCTTAATGGATACAGATAGATCCAGAGGTTGATTTAAAAAAAAAAAAAAACAGAGAAAATGCCCATAAAATATCATGAGCAGTGATCTGTTGGTTGCAAGACTGCAGATCACATTAATTTTTTTTCAAATTTTCTATAGCAAACATATTACTTTCATCATTCAGGGGAGAGGAGGAGGAGTGTTTCAGGATAATGAAAATGACACACTCTTGATTTTCTTTAAACCATTCATTGATGAAAAGTGCATTCAATAACTGAAATGCCAAGACAGTAGGTCAGAGAAGGGTAGGAAGATCTGGCAACCTACTGGCTGCCACATGTAGACCGTCTATCAAAGACATGTAGTCAGCTTAAATACCATTCTCAGATTTCTACTGTCCTACAAAAACAAATGAAGCAAGGAGAGCAGTCCTGGCAAAAGATGAAGGAAAACTCAGCCTCACTGTTTCCCTGTTGATTTTCTCAGAGCAGCTTTTGGGAGACATTTTAAATGTGTACAGATAATCTATGCACTGTTGAGTCTCTTTATTTCCCCCCACAAGGATGGTGTAAACATAGGAGACAACATGGCTTATAATGCATTCCTGTGTATTTGAAACAATAGTGTGTATGTGAAAGTTTAAATCTTATGTTTTGATGATCTGAGTCTCGCTGAAATAAATACTAATCAATTTAAATGTTCTTTTAATCAAAAATACATTCTACATATAGCATTCATCTGTAATTTTAATCATATATATGTATGTGTATATATGTATACACATACATATATGTATACATTTAAATACAGCACATCCAAACAATATTGTTGTCAGGTTATGTTTAGCCTTGAACACTGCATTTACTTTCTATGTTGCATTTTAAAGTGTTGTACAAATTCTCACACTGCAAAAAATGGCTGAATACTGTTTAATAAAATGACCATCAATTAATCAGCAAAGCTGGCAACCTCCATTAAAAACTTAAACATAAACTGGAACACTAGATTGACAGAACGTGAGGGCTCTAAGAATAAGCTCAACTGGCCCTCCACACCCAACACTCCCAATACTAAGGCCTACATTGGTTAAGTGGCCCATTCAGGGTCACTGAGTTACTTAGGAACAACATAAAGGCAGCTGACAATTTCCAGAAGACTAAGATTTTGGAGCCATAACTGAAAACTGCCTGAGCTAATTAAGACAAAGAGCGCGTTTCAGCCTGGCAGGAACAAAGAGATAATATTTATGTGAGAAGGAACTTACTCCATCTGTGCCTGGCACACAAATCTTCCGCTGCACTGTATTAGGCTTGCACTGCAACTTGTTCTCCCTGTTTTCTAAACAACCCTTGGCTGATGCCAGGAAAAAAAAAAAAAGCCTCCTGTTATTCTATCTGAGCCCAGCTTTCCTAATTTGATAAGAACTATAATATGTGTATTGTATGTATGTAGGGGGAAAGGGCAAGGTTTATTAAATCAAGAAGCGATCGTTTTTCCCCATTGCCAAAGAAAATCAATTATTTTATTTCACAAAATTTGCCTTAAGACTCCACACAAATTCTCACCAGCAAAGATGGTAAGAGTATACTCTAACATTTTATTTTAATGGTTTTTTTTTTTGGTACCGGGGATTGAACTCGGGTACTTGTGCTTGCAAGGCAGGCCACCGAACCGCTGAGCTAAATGCCTGGCCCTATTTTAATGTATTTATAATTATTTTCTAGAGAAAATATTTGGTATGGGAGGGTTGGCTTTTTATTTTGGGGGTTTCTGGAGCACTGGGGATTGAATGCAGAGACTTAATGCTGAGCTACATTCCCAGCCCACTTTTATGTTTTATTTTGAGACAGTATCTCTAAGTCACTAAATTGCCCAGGGTGAGCTGGAACCTTCTCTCCTCCTACCTCAGCTTCCCACAGTGCTAGAATTTCAGTCATGTGCTACCACACTTGGCTTTGGATAGCTCTTATTTTTATCAAATCAACTAGCCAGAGAAGAAATTCTGGTACAACTGCACTCCTACAGTAGCACCATTTATGCCTTCAAACGTAGAGATACAAATTGAAACATTTTTAAGTCTGTTTAGAGGAAGGCTATTGTTGAGTATAGCTAATTTGGGGGGATCTTAGTTTCTGATATTCAGTAAAGTTTGCCTCTCACCCAGTTTTCCTAAACAACAACTCCCAGTACCCTTTTCTTCTCTGTTCCCCTCCTCCTTCTATTACTTCCATTCCCCTCTCCTCCTTCTGCCTCACTATTTTTCTCCTTTTCTCCTCCCTGCCTCCACCTCTGCTGCAACTCACTACATTCTCAGTGGCCTTGTGCCCAACAATGGTACCAAGCTTAGGCAGCTGCACCAACCAAGTTTGTAATTAATTTAAACTATGTCACAGAATACACAAAAGTTGCCTTTCAGTAATTTTACTCTATCTTTTCTTCCTTTCCTTTTTTTTTTTTGGCTGATACAGTCAATTTTAATGCTAGGGTGTGCATTTGTCATTCCCAATAACAAAATAAGAAGATAGGGGTTCTTTTGAATTCTAAAATAATAGTAATTAGTTCCATCCTCATTTTCACTATCAGCAGCAGCAGCAGCACCACCGTCATTCTTTTCACCATCAGCATCTTCATCATCATCATCACCTCCATACTTCAAAACTTACAAACCAATACGAATTTCATGCTGTTGTGTTGTGTTAATGCAACTTCTATACCAGCACCTAGATTGGTCAAGTCTCAGTGTGCATCTTCTCTGACAGCCCTGTTCTTTCTCTGCTCTCCTTAAAACACTTGTCAGGCTTCCAAGACACTCTATGTCCTAGGTTTTCTTCCTACTTCATTATTTTTATCTCTTATCTTTAATATTGATTCTACCTAATCTTCCTGCCCTCCGAGAATAAGCGCCCTCCGAGTCTGCCCTCAGACTTCTTAGCTTTCAGTCCGCATTCCCTTTGTACAGAAGGAGGGAGACAGACGGACAGACAGACAGGGAGACAGGGAGACAGGGAGACAAAGCAACGGACCGGGGATTGAACCCGGGGCCTTTGCATCTTGGTTTGTTTGTTTCTTTTGTTTCTGTTTTTGCTTTTTTGAGGGGGGGTTGAGACAGAATCTCACTATTTTGGCCAGGTTAGCCTCAAAGAATTTAATAATCCTCCTGCCTCACCCTCCAAGAGCATTGGAATGATAGGACTGTGCCACCACACCTGGCTCCTACATTCACTTGTTTAGAGATCTCACTCAGATTCACAACTCCCACGTTGACACATTGTTAGTCCCGACCTCTCTCTGAATTCCAGACTCTGATGTCCAAGTGCCTATCAGTTTTCTGTTTCTTCACTTGGACATCTAATGTTGATCTCTCATATTATAGACCAAAGGCCGGCTCCTGAGGTTTCCCATCCAAACCTCCTGCCGTGCAGTCGCGCCTCCCCGACCCCATTGTGGTAAACATCAGTCTAGCTCCACCTTTTGGGTTGCTTGGGCCGTAAGCCTTGTAACGCCCCTCAGCACCTCTCCCTTTCTCATACCCTACATAGAATTCATGAGCAAATCCTATGGGCTCTGCCTCCAAAGTAGATCAAGTCAGCAACACTTTCAAACCACCTCCCAGCCTGTTACCACTTCTGTCTTCTTTGTCGTCTCAATACCCTATCTGATTCTGCTTTATTTGAATTTGCCAGTCTACGCTGAACAGAGCAGCCCAGATGCGTCTTCTCAAAATAACAACATCATATTATTCTCCAGCTCTAATCCCCAGTGACCCTCCATTTCACTCGGAGTAGGAGTCCAAGTCTCTAAGAACCCCTCCCGCTGCCTCATTTGCCTCAACTTCTCCGCTTGATTACTCCGGTCACACTGGCCTCCTTGCTCTTCCCCGCTCATCAGGCTCACTTCTGCCTTGGAGGGTTTGCATCTGGCATCCCTCGTATGCAGCAACCTGGAAAGGCCTCCCCTATGAAACACAGGATTCGAGCTTAGCAACTTGTCCTAGACTCAAAGATCTTCATTTCAGAGAGGCTTCCCCATCCATCTTTTGTAAAACTGTAACATGCCCTTTGCTTTCTAGTCCTGTTTTTCTGTGCAATAATTATCAGTGACTATCTACAACACTTGTGGTATTTTAGTGTGCTGACTTCTCCATTAGACTGTCATGCCAAGCTGAATTTTAACACACTATTCAATTCTGAAGCCCCAGCTCCTAGGAAAGTGGGGCATGAGTACACACCACAATTGTTGAATGACAGCTCCTCTACGTTCTGTTCTTTTTTGTTTATAAATAGTCGTGATCATCTTCCTATGTAAATGAACAGGCATCTAACGAAAAGCCCAAGGATAAGACTGTGAACAAGATAGTAGCAGTTGAAGCTGGGTGATGTTTATATAGGGATGTTTATTATATTATTCTTTCTACTTTGTGTATCTTTAAAATTTTCTTAATAAAAATAGAATATGCATTGGCTTAAGAATTTGTACTAACTACATTAACATTCCACATTCTGATTCTGTCAAATATTACTATGGAATCATTATCATAATGTAAGATGTTTGTCTTCCATCTTTTGTGTTATCGTCAGAAGTACTAGAAATAAATCCTCTTAGACAACTACCTGAATACAGTCTTTCATAAAGTTCCTGGAAAAAGAAGTTTGCACGTTGGAAAATTTACAGATTCTGCCAATTTTTCTTCAGAAATTCTGAACCAATGTATATTCCCAGGAGCACGTCAAATCAGTGCATTCCAAGAGTGGTTCACACAACAGCGCTGAGCTGTGATCCACTCACTACTGGTCCACAATGAAAGGGATACAGAAATGGAGAGTAAACATGGAGAAATATGCGCAGCAATCTGTCAAGGTAATTTTACACCTACTGAACTAGCATTTTATATTTTATCATGCTTTATGTCTAGATGACCCCAAAAGTCTTATGACCAGAGGTGGAACTTCTGCAGGGTGATTGGATTATGGGAGCTTGCAGATGGCTTGCTCTTAGGAGGTGGGGCCTGGTGGGAAGGGAGAGGTGGGTCACTGTGGATGTGACTGGCTAGGAAAGTTATATTTCTCTTCCTGGCCTTCCCTTGACTCCCTCTGCTTCTTAGATGCCATGCTGTGAACACTATTTCTGTACTGTGTCCCTCTGCCATGCTGTCCTGCCTTAGAGCCATTGGACTATAGGCTGAAACCTCCACAAACAATGCCAAAATAAACCTTGCCTCCTTTAAATTGTGGGGGTTCCCAAATTTAAAGACCCAATTCAAAAGTGGGCATCTGAAACAAACAGACATTTCTCAGACAAAGAAATAAAAGCAGCAAGGAAATATATGAAAAAATGTTAGACATCACTGGTCATTTGAGAGATACAGATGAAAACAATACTGAGATTTCACCTCACCCTACAAAGAATGACTGCTATCAAGAAATCACACAATAACAAATGTTGGTGGGGTTGCAGGGAGAAAGGAACCTTTCTATTGTCGGTGGGAGTGCAGACTGGTGCAACCAAGATGGAAGTCAATATGGAGATACCTCAAAGAACTAGGGTTAGAGGTTCCATTCGACCCAGCCATCCCTCTGTTGGGTATTTTTCTAAAAGAATTAAAAGAATCATACCACAGTGATATATGCACACCCATGTTTATAGCGGCACAGTTTGTAATAGCTAAAACTTGGAAACAGCCCACCTGCCCATCAGTTGGAAACTGAATAAAGAAGATGTGGTTTTTCTATAAAATGGAATACTACTCAGCCATAAAGAATGAGAAAGTAGATTCATTCATAGGTAAATGGGTACACTTTGAGTATATACTCCTAAGTGAAATAAATAAATCACACATGTGTAAATACCAAATAGTTTCTCTGGTGTGAAAAACTAAAATAGTACTCAAAATCCTAACAGATTAATTAACAATGTGAAACAGGAAGAAAAGGACTAAAGGTGTAAGGACGGTGAAAAGGATAGGGGAAGGGGAATAAGGGAAAGGAAAACAAATATGAGAAAATGTAAAAATGGAATTAAAGTGTTTGTAGGTGGGGAGGGGAGGAGGAGGTAAAGGGCGGGCAGGGACAAGGGGAAAAAATGAGAAGCAAGATCTGTCATGTAAAGGTACAAGATCCCAGTAATGAACGTAACTGTACTGTATACATAGAATGTACCAATAAATTCAATTTAAATTTAAAAAAATAATAATAAATAAACTGTGGGGGTTGAGTATTGTGTCTCAGCGATGAGGAGAATGACTAAGACATGTGTGTGCACACATTTGTATGCATATGGATTTGAGATTTTATTTTGCATATGTTTCATTTTTTTTTCTAGCTTATTTTTACTACATATTTTACAAACATACCAGTCAGAAACTTGCAAAAGTGACCCTTCACTATACTTTGGGGGATTATTTGTTACCTCATTACCAATTGCAAAATCTTTTTGTTTTTCTTTTATCAATCATTTCAGTTACTAGACAAGAACATAACACTGTTGATATAATTTGCACTTTTGGGGGGGGCGGGGCTACTGGGAATTGAATCCAGGACCTTTGCCCTAAGCTGCAACCCTACCATTTTGTATTTTTTATCTTGAGACAGATTCTTTTTATGCTGCCCAGGAGAGACTGGAACTTGCAAATCTCCTGCCCCAGTCTTCCAGACTCCTGGGATATAGGACATGTGTCATCACCATCTACACTTTGAATTGCTAGCAGGTTTGCCCATCTTCTCCTATTTTGCTGACCCATATCCATTATTTTGTGAATCACTTGTTTATATTTTCTGCATGGCTCTATTGAGGTATGATTTTATGGATAAAACCCCAAAACAGCTTATTTAAAAAGCTCTTGGAATCTTACAGAAATTAGCCCTTTGTTGATTCTATAGTTTATAAGTACTTCCTAGTGTATTCTACATCTCTCAAAGGAGTTTGAGATGGCTTTCCACTATACCAAAATTTTTTTAAATTTAAATTCTTAAAATGTTGTCTATAGTAACTTTTTCCTTCATGGTTTCTATTTAGAAATGCTTTCCTTCTAAAACCACCGAAATATCTATTTATACAATTTATTCACATTGATAATTTCTATAGTAATATTTTCAACTTTGACCCCCTAGAATTACTTCCCCATGAGTGCGGCAGTAGTCATTCTACTTTATTTTTCCAGATGACTAGACAGGTGTCCCAACACCTTTTATTGAATAATTCATCTTTTTTCCCACCAATCTGAAATATCAACCTTAACACCTAAGAAATTAGCATACATATGAGTATAAAAAGATTCTCCATATTTTATTCACTACTGTAGCCTTGTATCAATGCCACTGTTCAGTCATTATTGATTTCTTTCATATCTGGGACACCAACTGTCCCAGATAAATATTTTTTATAAATCTGAGAGAGCTCATAGGCTCATTCTCAGAGATAAAATTCAGAATCACTTTGTCAAATTCTCCAGTTTTGACAGGAGTTGAATTGATAATGCTATTTATTTGAACACACTGGTATTTTTGCATTATAGTGCTGAATCTATCCCCCCCCCACAGGGGACAGAACTCACAACCTTATACTTCTGAGGTAGGTACACTGAGCTAAATCCCCAGCCCCTGAATCTGTCTTTCTAAGAACAAGTTATGTCTCTCTACTGATTTAAAATTTATTGTATAACCTGAAATTAAGTTTTGTAGCTCCTTTCACTTGGTTCCTATATATTTCTAGATAAAGTACTGTGAACTTTTATACCATTGGAATGTATTGTTATTGTATATTATCTCTTTTTAAAACTTTCTAACTTTATGTTGCAGGTTAAAATAATCAATTAATTTATGCTTATTTAGTTAGTAAAGAACCACAGCCTTACTTAATAATTATAATGCTTCCAATAATCTCTCAGGTGAGTCTAAGCATACTCTATTAACTCCATTCACATACCCATTCATTCATTCATTCATGAATTTTAAAACAAACCACTTGTATCTCAAGATATCAATACAAGTAAAGTTTAAATTGTATTTAAAATATGGGTCTCCATCAACAATCTAGTAGCATATGTAAAATATATATGCATATATGAATCATTGAATACGGTAGAAATTGAGGTCTTTAAAAGGGATAGAGTTGACATTAAAGAGATTCGCACAACGTAAAGCGATACTTCTCTTAAAAAATGTCATGATTCCTCAGTAAAAAAACACGTTATTTGTGTTAACGTGTATGGGTTTATTGTTGTCATTTAAAATTAATTAATTAAGTTGGATACAATGCTGCACTCCTGTAAGTTCAGTACACTGGGAGATACAGTAGAATTGTTAAGTTTGACTTAGCATGTTTGGCAGACTCTATCTCAAAATAAAAATACTTTAATATAGCTCAGTGCAAAGACCATGTGTTCAACACCCAGAACAGCAAAAATAACTAACTAATATTTTAATGTCCTCCTTTTATTTTCTAATATGGCAAAGATTTACGACAAGGACTCTGAACTTTTTAAATTACTATAAATTACTATAGAATGGTGTGAGACCAATAAGTTTGAGCTACATTTTACAATGTGGCACAGAGTATTACAGTGTGTTCAAAAGTACTACGGAAGAGTAGAGATTTAAAAACATGGAGGAATAACTATTGCAGGATCCTACAAGAACAAGTCCTATACTTAAACATCACCACCTTCATAATTTAGATGAATGTCCAGCTCTTTTGTGAAAACTTTTTACTCTGTTCAGCATAATCTCTCTAAATAAGTACTTTAATTGATAGAGTATATGTTAGGGAAGATTAAATCTTTGAGCTCAGATTATATAATGATAACACTAAAATGTTTTATTTGTGCTCAAGTTGCTACATAGCATTTACGTAATTAACCAAAAAGGAGGTCTACTAAGTAAATCAACAAAAATAAGCTGTTATCATAAGCAGTTATTTGTGTTTATTAAGAACATTTTTCCCTAAAGGACCCAAAACATTTCAAATACATCAGCATACATAAAATCTTCATTAATAATCTCACAGCTATATAGTTGTTATTTCCACATTTTAGAAAAGGAAAATGTTAAGAAACAGGAAACTAGAAAGCAAAAACCTTAAATCCCTAATTCCTCACCTCTTCCAAGCAATCATTTACACATTATACCAAGAGCAAAACAGATAATATCTCAAACCACCACATTTGACACTTTGCAATGAACATCAAATACTTGCTCTGTGTTTTAATACAGGATGTTTTCACATAAAGTAAGCGTTTCCTTTTTCCATCTTCACTGGCTGCCTCTCTTTTATATATAAACCCCTTAACCACGTGGGATGTTTTATAGTAAGACTGTCAAACATTTTCTATACATTATGAAGCAAAATTAGTCACTGAACATGGATGATCAGCGGCCACAATCTTCATGGTGATCCCAGATAACTAGAAATTCACTGAAAATGCTAAATTGTGTATATAAGCATAATGTCAGCTTCTATCATACACAGATCTGAAAATATATAGACAATAGAACAGTTGACTTTTTTCTCTGTCTTGCTCACATAATTTATACTCTCTCTCCCATTGTATATAGTTGGTAGTGGAAAAGACTACAAATATAGCCATCAAAGATTTTTTGTTCAATGGTCAGTGGTACAGATCAAGAGTGGAGGACTTACCTAGCATGCACAGTGCCCTTGGTTGGCTCCCCAGCACTACAAAAAAATGTAATATTCATATATAGTCAAGGGCCCTCTGTCATACAATGATTTAGACCCACATCCCCTCAATTTTGTTTCCCATCATCCTCTAAGCTATATCCAACTAAAAATGGAAAAAGAAGCGAGAATGGGAGTTAGAATCCTTGCCCTAGAGTGGATACATAATACTCTGCTCATATTGTTGGTAGAAGAAACCACATGGCTCACCAGATTTAAATGGAGGCTGCTCGCCAATCCCCCAGTTGGGCAGCTATACACACTAGTAACTCTCTTCTATAAGAGGCTGAGCATAAGCCACCATGGACAGCTGGCAATCAGTCCTGGGGCAATGGTCCCACTGCCAGGCAGGTCTTTGACACTTCTCACAGAATGTGAAGAAATAAACCCCAAGAGATTTCGCCTCACAGGTGGCCAGCCTCACCATGTGGAAGTTGCAGGTGGGATGAGGAATCCACAGTGGCCACACATGCGGCACTGTAGACAGCACAGACGGTCACACAGCTGCTACGTGTGTCACAGTGGGGATTCAGCACACGGGAAGAACAGCCAATACGCTCGAGGACTCAAAACATAGCATAAAACAATATGTGAGTCTATTTGTTCTGGAAAACAAACCTAACAGGCAGATCAACCTCTCTGGTGGGAATCAGAAACAGTGATTGTTCACAGGCCACAGTTTTTATTAGATTCTGAGTATAAGAAACAAAATTATAAGCATGATTCGACACAAGAAAAGAGCTGTTCCATTACCAAAGCAATGTGGGTTGGCTAAAATTCTAATATACACATTCTTTCATTAATGATATTCCTTTCCATTACAGAAGGTCAGGATACTTTATTTATGCTATAACTGATTTAAGAAATCACTGATAGGTGGTTTCTCTTAATGTTTTATAAAATCATCCTGTTCTTATTCCACATAGAAGGAGATGTGTATTGGAATAAGAAAAGCTAGGCTGGGCCCCTTACATCCACAGAAAAGCTGTTTTCCTTATCGTTTCTGCTTTGTTCTCCACAGTTTACTATGGCCACTGGCACTGGTCAGTGCAACTGGCTCTGGACAAGGCCACCATGGTGCTGCACCAGCAAGGAACAGAACTGTAAGTCACGGTCTGTCTCGGAGCTAAGGCATCATTCCACAGTACCAGGCTGGCAAACCTGAGGTCCTGTTAGTGCTTCTACCAGATGGCAGAGGTCAGGAAAAATGCAAAAGTGAGCACTTCCATTTAGCAAGTGAGGAGGAATTAAGGCACTGTCACACACCCAGCTGCACACTATGATGGGTTTCCCCATGTTGAGGAAATCTTTTGTCATTCTTGCTGCTGCTGCTGCTGCTGCTGCTGCTGCTGCTGCTGCTGCTGCTGCTGCTGCTGCTGCTGCTGCTGCTGCTGCTGCTTTCCCCAGTGCTGGACTCTAACCCTTGCTAGGTAAGTATTCTACCACTTCAGTACATCCAACCAAGGAAGTTCTTAGTGTGAATTTAAACGGCCACACATTGCTACTGGCTGTTGTCCTGTGACTACATCTAACCCATGTAGCACATAAAAAATGGACTGTTTAAATAAAGTGTTTGTAAATGGCGAGGGGAGGAAGGGTAAAGGGAGGGCAGGGACAAGGGGAAAACATGAGAACCAAGTCCTGTCTTGTAAAGGTACAAGATCCCAATGATGAATGTAACTGTACTGTATACCTAAAACGTACCAATAAAATCAGTAAAAGAAAGCATTCCACACAGTTTATTCACACCAGAGAAACTATTCGGTATTTACACGTGTGACTTATTTATTTCACTTAGGAGTATATCGTCAATATGTACACATTTTCCTATGAATGAATCTAATTTCTCATTCTTTATAGCTGAGTAATGTTCCGTTCTATAGAAAAACCACATCTTCTTTATCCAGTTCCCAACTGATGGGCAAATGGGCTGTTTCCAAGTTTTAGCTATTATAGACTGTGCCGCTATAAACTCAGTGAGGAAAAAAAAAGCATCCCTCCTCACACGTGCCCCAATAACTCCATCTAAAATAATTCACTTATCCTGACAGTCAGCAAGGTGGGATTGGCTACAGTGGTCCTGGTTCAAGGAAAACGCAGTTTGGGAAGAGAAGGGACAAAAAGATGAGGGATGAGGAGCCTTGACACCATCTGGCAAAAATGGGGCTGAGAGTGAACGAGCTCTACTGCTCAGGCCAAGGACAGTCCACTAGTTCCGTCCCTGTGTACTCTCACCCCTCACGAATGGGAATGGATTGAGGAGAGGCATCTGTTAGGCTCATCTCACGGACTGCAGTTCCCTCCAGCCCAGGGCCCATCCTGCTGTCCATTCCAAAGGTGGAAAGATTGTGGCACTGACGAAGAGATAGAAAAACAATAGGTGACTTGGGTAAAGGAAGGAGTAAACGGGTTATGAATGAAGGGAAATTCAGTGTTACATTATCAGCTGGAAAGAGGATCAGAGAAAGAGATGACATTGTCTCTCAGTTCAGTTAAACCAGATGCCCCAGATAGAGAAGCCATATGTTTACCAAGACACCTCTTGCTTTCCGGAACATGAGGAGACGGAATGAAAGTCTGCAAACTTGATTGGCTGCACCCTGAGTGACATATTCATTCAGTACAATAAAAGACTGGACTAATTATTAATGACTAAATGGAATTCTAGTGATGTGAAAACATCTCTTGAGTTGTATATCTCCTTGCTGTAAAGGGACCCTTGTTCGAAAAGCAGCGGGTGGCTGAGACACCGTGACATACAGAGTTTGGTTTCCAGCACAGTTTGTGGCATAATGTCCTCCCCAAGGCCAGCCATAGAAACTACAATTACTCTTAGTCATGGCAAGTCTTAGAAACTGTAATCTGCTACCGCCTTTCTGCTTTGCCTTGGAGCTGTCCTTAAAGAAATTTTCTGACTTTCTCTTGTCCAATAGTAGGTCATGCATTCCTTCTTATTCCATAAGGATCCTGTCCCATACCATGGAGGGAGGAAAGTTGCATAGAGAAGTCAAGAAGAATCCGAATGCACAGGACTTGCAAAGCTCCCCAGCAGTCACACCTATGCAATGAAATATCCATGGAAACCCAAGCATTCAGGGCTCAGAGACCCTCTACATAGCATGCACCTCCTGGTGGGTGGTACAGCTAGAGAGAGCATGGAAGCCCCAGGCCTTTTTTAATGTCTCACCGCAGGCACAGCTTTATCTGTATCCTTGGTAATATTCTTTATAATAAACAAATACATTTTAATAAGTTCCCTGAGTTCTGTGAGCTGCTCCAACAAATTCATCGAACTTATGAGGAACTTACAGCGAGTGGGCCAGAAGCACAAATAAAACAACTTGGGGCTCGCACCTGGCATTTAGAATGGTGAGGGGCATCTTTAGGACTAAACTAAGCTCAAGCTGAGGGATGCAGCAGATAGCACCAGAAACGAGCTGGGTTAAAGGACACCTAGGCCAGAGTCCTCTGCAGCACTGACTTCTTACAGGATGGTGGGGAGAAATCCTGACACACCTGGTGTCAGAAGTCTGTGTTAACTGTGGTGTGAGGCTACAGAGTGAAACAATGGCATTTTGCTTTCCCTAGAGTCACAAATATCTAAAAAAACAAACAAACATGGTTGTTCAACTGTTTAAAAACTCTGGCCCTGACTTGGTTCAATTCTAACCTCATTTAGACATCTTTTCTATGTTCTAAACTAGAGCAACTATTCTCCATTTGTTCAATTACAAGGACCCATTTTAATGTCAATAAGAGCCATTAACCATTTACAACAATTGTGTTTTCATTCCTGTTGATTAATAAAATACACTGTAATAGAAAATGTGTCTTAATTCAACATTTACATATGTTTCCTCATAAAAGCAGCTATTTATAAATTTAAAATGGTCAAATACACAAGTGTAGAAGATTTTATTTATTTAATATCTGAGAATCCTTGGTATTGCCGTGGACTCCAGCCTCCCATGGCCTCCTGGGCTCTGTGACCTACACAAGGTAATAGCCCCCTAGAGTTTGGACAGTGTCTCTCAAAGGCCTATGTGTTAGAGGTATGGTTTCCAACTTGTGGTGCTCTGGGAAAGTGACAAGAGAGGTGGAGCCCTGAAGGAGTTTTTCCAGCCACGGGAGTGTGCCCTTTCCGGAGACATTGCAGGCAGGTAAGCAGCTCCCACCAGCATAGGTTCTTACCACGATTTAATTACTGCCTCATCACAGGCCCAAAGCCAACGAGAACAACTGACCATGGACTGAAACTTTCAAAACTCTGAGCCAAAATAAACCTTTTATCTTTTAAAGTTTATTTTCTGAGCTCTTCTGCTACAATGACTAACAGTGTGCCCTCTTCTGAAGGCCATGCTTGTAAATGTTCAGTTGTCTTGTAGACATAACTCTTGTCCCCAGGAGGAGCTCTGGACTGGAGTTAGTGAGATGCAAAAGAACCATAGTGGTCAGAGCTAGTGCGAGTTATTCATATTTTTCAATGTCTGTCTGGTATCTAATACATAATATGAATTATCAATTTTTCAGTTTAGCCCAATTTAGCTTCAACACCGACAAAGGTTTAAAAATTTGGGTTTCCTAAAAAGATATTTTTATAACTCAATGTTTATATCATGCTCATCAGCTCTCTTCTAATCATTATTTTTTCAGAAATATTCCTTATTCTTTGCCTGTGAATAATGTACATTTCTGCATGTCATCTATGAAGCCAAAGTCTGAAGAAATAATTTATGGGGAAAAAAACCACAAAAATTTACTTAATAATTTTATAGTCATTTCACCGTGTGTAATCTGCATGTAGCAAATTTTTGAGGTCCAATTTGGAATCAAATTAGTGACAATTTCTCCCTTCTGATGTCTCTAGAAGTACACTGTGTGGTACAGTCTGGCAGTACTTCTATCCTAGCTGAGTTATACTGGTGATTCAATTTATCTTACTTAATCTCAGCTTTAACACCTCTGTTTTCAATTCAGAGATTAGAATACATATGAATCTCCACACTAGATTTCCAATGATCTAGTACATGTCATAAGTTTTCCTTTTTTCCTACCTAGAGGTGGGCAGGGAATTTATAAATAATATGAGAGCACCTACTTTGGGAGCCATCCAAAAGGAAAACAAAGCCATTCCCAGGGTGGGGATGTCTGTAAGCTGCATAAGCAAAAAGTCAAGTTTGTGCAGATGAGAGAAGAATAAGAAAAGACCCCATCAGCATCACAAATTTCTGATTATAAATAAAATGGGGAAAGAATGTTTCCACATCATAACTTCTCTCTCTCTCTCTCTCTCGATTGAAGAGCTCACAATCTTACCATCCAAGAGCAAACTAGAGGGTAACACTAAGGGATAATGGCACCAGATTAACTCCAACCACTATGATTTTGAATAACCCCAGATATGAAGGGTTCCTGTGGCTTGGGGCATCAGCTCCATCAGACATACAAGGAGACCCATGCTTCTGGCTTTCCCAGGCTCCATAAACACTTCCCTAAATGCACGCTCTTATCAGAATCAATTTCCAATTACACCATTCCACACAGGGCAGCCAGCAGACACTGGAGAGTAGAAAATACCACACGAAAACAAAAGCAACTGCTGGTCTATTAGGAGCTCACAAATATACAATATACCCAGGAATGCTCAAAAATGTTGTTATAGCTGATGAAGTATCAAGCAAATCATAACCCACACTCTGAAAAAGAAATCCTATAGGAAAAAAAGCTGCAACTTATACTGGACACAGGTCATTTTATACATCCAAACTCCAGGCTACCCAGAAAGATATTTCACACTGAAAAGAGGAACATATTTCATCAACAGAGGCCAAAATGAATCTATTCCAGTAAAAAATGTATCTACGGCGAGGCATTCACTTATTGCATATCACATGTACTGACAGCTATGGATATCAGCTCTTCTTGCAAAACAGTTGTTCTTTAAGAAGCCTGCCAAATTCGATTATTGAATTGAGAACTATGAGGTTTTAATTCAATTCACACTGGCATATAGGGTGAGGGTCATAAAAATTGCTTCTCAAACAACCTGGAATAGAATTTATTCAAGATAGCATCATTTTTAAATAACCAAAAAATGTTTAAGTTATAAATTAAATTTTAAAAACACATACACCTACCTTTTCAAAAAAGATCATACTTCAGAATTCCAGTTCATAGAAAAACCATCTCTTCCTGTGGGGGTGGGGTGGAGAATAAAAGAAAGACTATTCCCTAGTGGCATAAAGAGGCAAAGGCTAAATTTTAGTGGCTTCACTTATAATATTAAGCAAATGGAATACTTTTTTAAATGTTTTATTTATTTATTTGTTTGTTTATTTATTTATTTATTTTGAGACAGGGTCTCACTATGTAGTTGAGACTGAACTGGAACTCACTATGTAGCCCAGACTGGTCTCAAACTCACAGCGATCCTCCTACCTCACCCTCCCTAGTGCTGGACTTACAGGCATGCGCCACCAAGCCCAGCTTGCAAAACTTTAAATTAGACTTAAAAATATGTCCTCACTGCTCTACAAATGAAATATTTTAAAGTTTTCAATTCCAGTGATTTGATTTCTAAGAGGTAAAGGATAAAATCAAAGAGAAATTTGTAAAAATAAGTAGAAATTTCCCCCAAATTAGAGTTAAAGCATTTGCCTCACATCTATCCCAATAACATGATATTCAAAACGAATTTTGTTCAATTTAAATTAAGAAGTAAATGTTTGAATTCCACTCCTAATTCTACTTTTCCAGTTAAAGATGAGCTGAAGAGGTGTAACGATGCTGTAGGTGCAGAAAAGAGCGGGACTATGAACTGCTAACTCCCTGTGTTGAATTTTTTTTAACTGTCCAAGCCAATGAATTCTATTTATGGGCTCTATTTTTCTTAGCTAAGGCTTCTGGATCAAGAAAATGATGTAAAGGAAATTAAACTATTATAGTAGACCTCCAATTTTACACTTATAACAAACAAATGATAGAGAAATCTCTAGATACTAATAAATATGATTAAATTACTTTTCTATTAAAATTGCTTATTGGTGTAGATTAATTTTTAAAAATATTTTAACTTTAAATACTTAAAACCAAACAAGGAAATAAATGCCTTATTTTAACATAAGTTCATCATCCACAACTATAAGCTGTTTCAACCATAATTAAAATGGACAGTGGAATAATGTAAAGTATGCAATCCTGACTACCTGAACCTGACACTTAGGATCAATAAGTAAAGCAATTTAACATTCAATGAAAACAATGCTATATCAATCCTGAAATAAAATCGAAGGTCTGACCCAGTGAGATCCCAGGATTAAACTGACTTCCAAGTCACCGATTTCAGGGGATCACATTCCAGAAGAATCATACCGCCAACACACACACACACACACACACACACACACACACACACACACACACACATCAAAGCTCCTATTTGAGCTTGTATTTGCTTCTTTCTGCTACCACCTTAGTTTTTGGACGACAAAGATAATTTTAACTTTAAACAAGAAATTTCCACAACATCTTACTGAACATGAAACCACTTCCACATCTGCAAATAGCCAAGTTGGAGCTCCTCACCACTGGGTTACGCTTAACTCCAGAATCTCTTTCCTTCCAAGCGACATTAGCGCGGCACATGGACTCCTCAAAGAAAGTGGGCATCTGAGGCCTTTCCACTCTTGCTTTTTATCACTTAAGGTGTCAGCCAGCATTCCTTGAGCCTCCTCACTGCTAATGCAAGGAGTGATCAAAATATACATTGAATGACCAAATTTTCAAAAATTCATCATAGAAAAGACAAGTCGCCAATAATCCCCTTCAAAATACTCCCGGTCACTTTGAACCCATTTATCCTCTTCCCCGAGTGTCTTCGAGAGGTATAGATCAATAATAGAGTGGCTGCTGCTTCCAAGCCACCAACATAAAGGCAGGTTTGTAAAACCATTACAGTGTGTCCTCGTCCACTTTATTCGTCCAATTTGGTATCTTGAAACTTCTGGGTCTTTCCAAAAGTCAAAATCATCTTGAAAGTTAAACTTTGTGATTCCATAAAAGTCCACTGAGGCAGCTATAACGACGCAGTCAAAGACACTCAAGAGACAGAACATCTAGAACAGCCTCAGAAGATGTCAAGAACAATGGAATAAGTCTGCTTGAGGAAAGGGGGGGTATCCAGAGAGGAATTAATGGCAATAAGTTCTTCTACTATCATGAATCTTTAAAAGCTAAGTATTTGCCATATTTTAATCATAATATATATAATATAGTGAGGGTATAATACGGTGAGCTGCTCATAGTACTCCCTGAAATTATAGTCGCAGGCAACCAACCTCCGATAACAGAAGAAAGGTAAGACAGACCGATGATGGACAGGACACACAGGTCGCTGTGTGTACAATGAGCCGAACTACAATCTACGGTATGGTCATAAATGGAAGGGGACCACTTGCATATCCTCAGTTCAAAATTGGTCAACAAAAAGTAGTGCGATATCTAGGATTTGCTACAAAACGATCCACCTAGAGCTGCTGGTGAGGAGAGTAAAGGATGAAATAAAAATGGCCGTGTGTTTATTATAGTTTGATGATAGATACATGAAAGCTCATTGTAATATTTATACTACTTTTATGTATACTTCAATTTTTTCATAATAAAAAATTTAAGAAGACTAATGTAATGAAAATACAGGAAGAAAATTGCACCGATCATAAATATTACAGCTTTTCTATTTTTCAAACAATCCCAGCCAAAAAGGAAAAAAAAAAATAAGGAAACACTCTAAGGAAAAAAATTTAAAAATCAAGTGTCACACTAAAAAAATGAACAGCTTGTCGTTATGGTTTCATAAACATTATAGCAATGGTAACAATGGCTTTCTTTAAAGCTTCATTTCAGTATTCCACAAGCAGAATAACAAGTATATGGCTACTTATAATAAAGCTCCTTAACATTTTAAGTGTCTGCTTTTAATAGTTATATCAACACAGAAGCACTGGTTATCTCCAGTTTATGAGAACTTGTTGGTAGTTAAATATGCCTCTGATTATATACATGGGGAAATGCATGACGTACAATGCTGTCATTGTGAACTGCTTTATGAACAAAATCTTTGTAAATAAGAACCAAGATATATCATATAAAGGTACAAATTCCCAATGATGAATGCCATCATACTGTATATCTAAAATATAGCAATAAACTTAATGAATAATAAATAAATAAATAATAAATTTTGGGGAAAAATATTTAAAATCCTTTACTGGCACAAGTTTTGGAACCGCAGATATAAAATGTCTGCTCTGCACCCTGCTTGTATTAGCTAGGTAATCTGTGCCCAGGAAACAGCCAAAGGATGGGGACAACACGCACTGTACCACTAATTTTGGCTAAAATTTACAAGAGACAAGAAGGGGTCATTTGAGCCTAGAGCTCAGTGTTCACAACAACCAAGGAAAGTCACACTCCAAGTAAAATCATCCTCCCAGCCTCAAAATTTGACTTGCTGACACTGACAGACATCACTACTGGAAACTGACCTTGAACATAAAACAGTCATAATTTATGGCGTGGTTTGGGGAAAGACCATTGTATAGTCTACTCCCATACTATATATGAGAACAAACTCAGGTTCCCTTTGATCAGCATATATCCTAAGACCCAACAATGAATTATAATATGAGATATGATGGTTTAAAAAGAAAGGAAATAATTCATGGTTTTCTGTTTTCTTTTTCAAGCTTTCCTGGCCTAAACAATCTGCTTTCTTTCCAGTTTAAAAAAAAATTCCAAACTCTGAAAAGGAAATTTGTCTGACTTAATGGGTAAGCATATTAAAGCTGGATGGAAAGGGAAATATTATGGGAAAGTGAGAGTAGTTCAGCCTTCTGAGGCAGACTTCCAAATTTATTGGTGAAAGGATCGAGGGTCAGAGAAGGGAGTGTGTGGATAATAATTATGAATGAGTTACATGGCAGAGATCATCTAAACAAAATTCAACTGTTTTCAATTTGAAAAATCACAGTTCCAGCAATTTACCACATGAGCTAAGACAAACTTCTATTAGTTTAAATACATACTTAGGTGTTTCTCATTCACTTATCCATAATTTAAGTCTCAGTTTATTGCATTGAGAATGATATATCCAAGGATCTTATACATTTACTAAATATTTGTCACATAAACAAAAGAATGAAGTAACAACTATTATTCAGCAAATTATGAAATTTAAGACTAAAACCATCAGACATGACAGAAATAAAATTCCCAACTTACGACATTATGATTATTTGTCTATCCAGCGTTCACCACCTTGGCTTTCTCTAAGAAGCAATACACCAAGCTAACATAATGTGTTTCCCAGATTCTCCTTGCAGCTAAGGGCAGCTATGTGGCACAGTTTTTACCAAAACACTGCTGGAGAGAGAGCTCTGAGAAAGCTTCTTCTCCTGATATTCCCTTCCCTCTTTTCTTGGAGGTTCAGAGCTGCCTCACATCCAAGAGGACAAAAGTCAAATAACAAGTAGAAGAAAAGAATCTGATACTCTGATAACATTTCTGAAATGCTACTTTGGCCCTAAATACTTAGTTTTCTTGAACCTGCATTTCATGTCAAGTGTGACAAATTTCTGTGAGTTTAAGCTGCTGTTTTCAACAATCCAGAGCCAAAAGTATTCTAGAACACGTCAGGTATAGTTTATCTTTCCCCTTGCTGCATGTTCAGAAGTTAGTCCCATGCACCTGTGTAATAACAGTTACACCATCATCACTGATCTCATCAACAGTTTCCACTCTTCAGAAGAGTGTGTCTCACACTAAAAGCCATCAGGGAGAAGAACTGTTGGAACACCCTCAGAAACAACAGGCCAGGTCATTCTACCTAGCTATACTGTCCCCTCCTGTCAAGGATCCAAAGTAAAAGAGCAAAGCTAGTCCAATGGACAAAGATAGTCTTCAAAACCTGTCTGTCTCCACAAGGAAAAATTAATATCTGGAAATATGGCTCAATTGAACACAAGACATGAAACATCACTGAAAAACAAATTCAAGAACACAAAGATACCCTTTTAGGGGAATTAAGGTTGACCTCATTTGAAAGCTGCTGCAATGCTTCTTCAAGTCCTCAGGAATGTCTCTTCTGCAAAATGTGAATTTCTGCAGCAGTCTTGTTCCTATCTCTTCATCTCAGATACAGCACACACTTCTAAAGCTCAGGAAACTGGTGTGTAAGTATTGATGAATGCTGACTGAATGAGCAAAACAATCTACAGGTCACTTTTCCAAGAGACTTTACGAAAAGTATGTGGTCTTCATTTCTAAAACTATAAAATGAACTGCGTGAATAGTAGAAGGGAATCACGATGGCATATTGTTAAAGGCCTATAGAAGGAGAAGAAGAGAACCACACTTAAGCAGCTATTCTAAGTGAGTTGATATGTGAGGCACTTTACACCTCATGTTTTCGTGCTTCATTTAGTCTTCACAACTCTCTAGTTAGTCACTAATATAGCCCTTTGCTATGAGGGCAAGTTCAGAGGGAGCTACAGAGTTCACCTAAAGTCACACATCTGGTGAAAGGCAGCCTGGATATTCAAATCCAGGAAGTTTCAGTCTTTGTTCTTCTAATGCATCATGTTGCCCCCTCACTTCAGTTTTTCTTAAAATATTATGCATAAACTACACACAGACATTAGTTCAGGGAACATTCCCAAGAGCCTCCAATGTATGGCTTCAAAAACACAGCAGGAGGGCCAGGGATTTAGCTCAGCGGTTCGGTGGCCTGCCTTGCAAGAGCAAGTACCTGAGTTCAATCCCCGGTACCAGGGGTGGGGGGCAGCAGGAAGAAACTCCCATTTAACCTCTTGCCCACTTGCTGATTGCTCATATCATGAACCAGACTCTGTTCTACATAACCTGGATATGGATGTGCTCCAGTTTATCTTATAGCAGTAAGGAATTGCAAAGGTTCTACGTATCTACTGCATGTTTTTTTAAAAAGCCGTCATGTACTTCCATGACCCAGAAATGATGAAAATAAACCTGAATCTATGGTTTCAGTCTATCTCTCAGAAGTCAGCCTATGCTATAGTTTGGATCTTAAATGTCCCCCAAAGATTCATGTTTTGAATAAAGGCTTGGTCTCCGGGCAACAGCACTACTGGAAGGTGGTGGCACCTTTAAGACGTGGAACCCAGTGGGAAAGAGTTAGGTCATTGGAACTACACCCTTAAACAGGGTAGTGAGAGCCCGCCCATTCCCCTTTCTCTCTCTCTGAGTCTCTCTCTCTCTCAGTCTCTGTGTCTATCTCTCTTTTGCTCTCTCTTTCTGTCTCCTGATTTTGAGATGAATAAATTCCTTCCATTATGTTATTCACTTCCACCCTGATGTGCCACCTGCCACCATAAACTAAAACCATAAGCCAAAATATACCTTTCCTCCTTTTCAGTTGATTTTCTCAGTTAATTTGTCAGAGTGATGAAAAGTTGACTAACACAGTCCCTTCTCCACGTATGATACAACATCACAGCTCTCTTGTCATGCTTAGAGATACCCGGTTCCTGGGTGGGCTTACGAATATAACTTCCTGCTTCTATGTATATAGTAGATATCAAATCAATTGAGTCATCTTAAAATATGTAGTCATTTTACCCAAATGAGAATTCATTATAACCAAGAGAAGGAAAATCCAATGCAGTAAGGAAAAGAAAAATTGGACACAGACTGCAATAGATTCCTAACACTTCTCATTGAATAAGTAATACCTCTTTGGAGTTGATGAAAATCTCAGTGAAAATATTTATTCAGTAAATAACTTAATGAAACAAACTGTTATGGCTCCAAGAAACATAATTTAACAACTTCATCAATTCTCATGGAGAAAAAATAGACTCACCACCCCCGAAACATTTGGTAATTATTTTTACACAATATGTGCACAGTTTAGGACGTATGTGCATAGACTGAAAAGCTAACTGCAACATGTGAGCCTACACATGATTGCTATGCCACTTCAGATTAACCTATGCAGCAACTCTATATGTTGTTTGAGCAGTTATCATTTCTGCTGTAAAAGCTATCAAACACTTGTTGGGAGGGGGGGAGTGAGGATGTGTTAGCAGTCAAACTTACTTTGGGATAGCTATTAGGTAATAAATTATGCTTCCATTTTCTTTCCTACTAATTATCCATTATTTTAAGCTATTACATTTTACTTTTAGGGGTTTTTATTTGCAGATCTTCAAAAACAATCATAATTTATTGTTGGATATTTTCCAATTAATGACTCAATTCCCTTTGGGAAGGTAAACCTTTTTTTTTTTTTTTT
>NW_022900919.1:37477408-37497452 GCF_012274545.1 Fukomys damarensis
TTTTTTTTTTTTTTTTTTTTTTTGCTAATCTATTTCAATACTGCCCCATGATACAAATAAAATAGCATTTTAAATTAAATAGTACTCATAATTTTTCTTCTATAATGTCATTTTGCAATATGTTCAATCTTCACAAAGGCCAATAATTTTAAAGACCTTTATACCTTTCCTCTTTTTCAGTTGATTATCTCAAGAAAGAAAAGAAAGAGGAGGAAGGTACTGTAACAAAGACAGCATCTGGGAATAAATAATTCTGTATTCAACTTTATCTTCTTAAAACCTAGACTCAACTCTCCAAGCTTCCTAGCAAATTAGTGCTGGCTTATGAATGCTTTCCTTGTTTAAAGTGTACCCTAAAAAACAGGCCAAAAGCATTGATATTCTCCTTTGCCTTTGACCCCACAGCCTGAAAAACACTGCCCCATTTACAAAATGAAATATTGAAGGCCATGTTAAGTCAACTACCAGAGTTCCAGGGCTAGACCTAAAAACAACTTTAAGTGTTAATGCTTTCCTATGTACTAGCTAACTTTCCATATTTCTTTTTATGTATCTTACAATAACTCTTAACAAATGACTAAGGCTCAAAAAATTATACAAAAACCTAGTCTACAAATAAAGTTTGAGGAGTTATATTTAGCAGTTTTTTATTATATTGGACACAATCTTGGTACAGCTTCCTACATACAAAATCTAGACATAAAAGGAATTCTTATTAGCTTTAACAGAAAAAAAAGAGAACTGATTAAAAATAGATCAAATAAATTTCCACTATGAAAAGACCAATTTTTATCACTCATGGAAAAAACTATCAATAAACAAAAAGCAATGTGGTGTTTCTCATTTTGGCCTACAATGATTATGTATTACTATGAGATTAAGAGTACTTTTGCCTTCTTCGTGCTTTTCAGTTATTCTCCAATGTTTGCAGAATGGTTATGCAACTCTTTTATATGATCCAATGTTATTTTTAAAAATCTTAGACACTACTGACATGTAGTCTCCTTTTTACTCGCAGAAAGTACTACTGTATAAATGTTACATTTTAATGCATTTTAAAATATATTGTTAACTAAGTCTAATCAACTTATGACTTATAATACTGTCATCGTACTGTACCAGATTCTGGTACAAAATTATGTACATTAAAAGTTTTGAAGTGATTTCTTAATTTAAAATAAGCTAACGAGCAGATGCATACATTTTATTTCCATATCTGTTTCAAAAATTGAGGAAAATACCTAGGTTTCATTTGAAATTCTCCTTCATCTGTAGCAACTTTGTCAAATATAAAAATACACTTGTTATATTTTATATATTGTATATTATACTCTATATCATCTCTATGGCTGTAATGAGAGTATAACGTGTATTTATTTCTATATACATTATACATATTATGTATATAGATGTAGATATTATGTCTACACAGAATACATATACATATTCATCATACAAACATATATGTATATGTATGTACACATTGATATATGCATAGTTACATGATATAGAAAAGATATAAATAAAAGATGTGAATGTATACACACTTTGGAAAAAGAAAAATAGTACGATATTTTTTTCAACAAATGGTGTTACCCTCATATGGGAGACCCTAGAGGACGTCGTGTATCACAGAAAACCCACTGAACTGCTAGACCTTAGAGAAGAAATTGAAAATGCACGTGCAGCAATCCCAATGACCAAGGTTACTCAAGTAGCAGTTCACCTTATTAATAAAAGTCTGGAAGCTAGCGGCTTGAATGGCTTTTGTAGAAGCCAAAGATAACTTGTATTAATCCATGATGTCTCAATAAATTTTTTCTTTTCCTGAAGTGTGTATACATTTTTGGCGGACTCTGTATAAGATAAAATGCATATATATGATTTAAAAGATACATAGATAAATATAAATCTCGGCATTGTTTAGAGATTGTTTAAACATGCCCATAAAACCAGTGTCAGATATTATCTATTTCGACCAATGTGACCAACTATTTTGACTAAGCTAACAATAGTTTTGTATTATTGTTTTTCCACTTCAGTGACCAACTGTTTAACCAAATTAATAAAGAAAGTTGCAAATTAAAAACCTCATTCCTTCTATTATATCAGTCATCCTTATCTTCCCCAGAGACCAATATCCAATATTTACCATGAATTCATTTATTCAACATTTAATGGATAGTTAACGTTTCTTGTTACTACAAAGAGAGATTACAGAGTGCAGCAATTTACAAATTGCAAGTGTAGTTCAAGGTTTAACATTTAATTGTGTACCCTGCTCTTAAACCAATAACTGAAATTCTTTAAAAGAGAATAATGGGAACTCACCTATTGTTGTTTCAGATTTTCAGCTAAAGTCTCATTGCTCCAGATAATCACGTGATTTCTGATCACATAACTACAGGACTTCTACATGGGACCAACCCAGTCCAGAGCTCATCCCCAGCATGTATACATGACAAGAACTTTGCAGATAACTCTTCAAAGAAAAAATTACAGTTACTCTTTTCTGCCCTCTCTACCAGTGTAGACCAACTACCAAAAGCAACCTTCATCAGCAGGGCTGCAGGTAATGAGGGAGGCTGCTATTTCACTCCCTCCTCAGTGCAGGAGTTCATAACCTGCTCCCTGGGATACAAGTGGTGGTGGAGTCCACGAGCCTGCATGAAGCTTCCTGCAATAACAGAACAATACCACAGAGGTTCAGAGGCAATGGGAACGATGTGGGCTTCAAAAGCCCGTGGGGCCGTGAGTTTCCCTGAATCAAGGGAAAACATGGAAGTAGTCAAGTCGCAGTGACCCTATAAGGTTTCCACCCAAGTGGGCTGCCTGAACAGGTGCACAGACACTGCAGCAATGTACAAAAAGAGGATAGGCGATGAAGGTCATAAGTGCTTATTCAGGGATGGCATTGCCCATTTCAAATAGTATCACAGTGCCAAAGGGCCTTTTCATGGATCTCCAAGGAAACCATCATGGTGTGAATACGAAAGAAGAGCTGTAATACAACTGACACCTGTTAGGTGCAGCAGTCTTGGCCTCTTTTGCACCCCTGCCAACTCTGGAGAAGCTGGAGACAGTGAGTAGAAGACAGTGTGAGAGTTAAACTAGGAATTTTCTTTCTTCCTAACTACTAATCACCAAGGCTGGGATCAGGCCTAAAGACTGAGAAGGAGACAAATCATAAAGTGAATCAGAGAATGGACATTTTAACTATATTCCCCTATGGTTTTCTAATATTGGAAAATTAAGTTGTTCCAATATCTTAAAATGACTAAAACCATACGAGATGTGCCAAAAATATCATCCAAAGTAGAGGAGGGAGAAGAATAAAGCTATTTTCCGTTTGTATCTTACTAATGTGACCTATTCAACAGGCCAGTTACAGTGCTTGGTATAATTATCCAATCTATAAAAGGCTTTTTTTCGTAAAGTTAAGACTGAGAACAAACAGAATATATTGATCATGAAACTTCCTATTTAACATGACTAATGAAATTTAACTTCAGATGCAACCATTATTAATAATGACTTTAAATGTGAATGGACTAAACACTCCATTCAAATGGCAAAGACTTATCAGAATAGATGAAAAAAGCAGAAAACTTAACTGTATGCTTTATACAGAGCCACCCTTCAAACAGAAACACACAAAGAAGTTGCAAAGACAGAAATGTTATATCATTCAGAGAGTAAATAAAAGAAAGCCAAACTGGCTGACTATATCAATAATAAGACAAAACAGACTTCAACACAGAGTATTACCAGGGATGGAGAGGAAAACTCTTATGTCATAAAAGGATAATTTGGACAAAATTGCAAGCCTGCATCATTCACTTACTAGATAAAGTCATTCAGGTGAAATGACATGACCTATTCAAGGACACAGTTACTTAGGATGATAACCACTCACAAGTCACTTCTCCCAGTTGCCTTTCCAGGGCCCTTTATATTATGATGACTCTAATCTGAAATGATTCAACGGGAAAGCAACCATGCTATTAGGTTAAAATCAGCAGCTAAGCAAAGATAGCCTTGGAGAAAGCCACAAGGAAATGGGAAAGGGAGGATGAGGTCTTGAGTAGCATCTGACTCCAGACTCAAGCTCTGCAATGTACCAGTTGAGTGGCCCTGAACAAGTTTCTTACATGAGCCTTGGTTTCCTTATCTAAAGAACAAGGACATTATCTCACAGGACAGATGTAAACAGTGATGCTGAAGAGGAATAAATCAGTATCTTGGCCAGATTCATTCATCTTCCAGTAGCAATGAGAGAACCCATAGCACACTCATGCCTAGGTTGTTCAACTTACTCCTGAAGAATAGAGTCTGGTGCAGCTCTTGGCCTTTACAGGGTACTCAAATACATGTTGGTTTCCTTCCTAATATGGTGGTGCTATACTTGCAACTGACTTTTAAGAGGTATTTTCTACACTGGATCTTCAGTTATAAAATATATCCTTTTCCATTTAGATAAATGAGTTTTAAATTATCCCATTTTGCTGTCCTGATGACTTTTCCTCCCTCTTTCCAGTGTTGAAAGGTCCACGGAAGCAGTACAGTCAGGGTAAAAATTTCATGCCTATTTCCCCATATGTGTCAAACTGAGTCATACAATGGACATATTTTAAAACATTCTTCTAAAAAATGAGAAAAAGAATTAAGGTGTGTTATGCACATGTACCAACACTCCCTGGTAATTGTAATCATTATGTGGTATAAACATGTAAGGATAAAAATTAATTAATCAATTAAAAAGTTAGACATGGCAGTTTGTTCAAAAGAATAAACAGCTATTCCTGTGTCTTGCAGTTAGAACAACCAAAGAGTCACATCCTCAGAATTCTGTGCCCAACCTTCAGTATGGAAAAAGATTTTTCAAAAAATGAACTATTTCCCATGGCGGAGTTTATGCTATCTAAGGCCAATGCCTATTCAAAGATTTTGATAATTTTCTGGATTATTTTTGTTATGTAATTGAGAGTTTTATAGTAATAGACATTATAATCATATTAGGCTTTATCTTTTCAGAGCCTAATCAGTTATGTTAAATGTCAAAATTACAGTCTGGGTCAATATATATTTTCAACTGAGGAATGGAGGTGTCAGCAAGGTAGATAAAACCCATTTATGCTTCCTTACATAATCATATGAAATTTAAGAGTAAGACAAAACTTGATAATTAATGTTAAAAAATGCATTGCTTAGATACCAGTTTTAGAAACAGCAGAATGCATACAAATCCAAAATAGGATGTAAAAAAAAAACCATGAAATGAGGAACACAAGTAGAAGAACATGATGTGGCCAGTGTCCTCATCTTACATATTAATTTTAGAATATATTTAAAAATCTACTATGTACTGGCTACTGTACAGACCTGACTTAAAAATCAAGAAAAAGTTATAGCTGTTAAAAAAGCCACACACAGCTAATAGTATATTCAAATCACCATATCAATGCATGCGAATCACTGAAATTCTATCCACATACAAAAAGGGAACTAAACGTCCTACTGCCTTGACCTCATTCTATACTGAAGCTATGTCAGGTTCTGGGTGATATTTTAAACAAAACATAGGTATATCTAAGCAATCAAATTCCTAAATGAATTAACTAACAAAATAGCAGTACAGCATCTGAAAAGCTCACTCAAATAGCACTATGGTAGAAAAAGAAAAATTAATGTATTCTTTTGTTGACTAAAACATATAATGTAATTTTTCTGTTTAAGATGTTTCTATATCCCATCTTTATTTTCAAGAATGTATTAAATAGAAATTGTTTGGCTGTATGTTCACTGTTTTATAACCTCAATTCCACAAATACTTTATTTCTAGATCAGTGATTTACTTACGAATTAATAAAATAACTCTTGGCACCTCAATTGTGCTGTCAGATTTCCCCCTGACAAGCACCAAATCAAGTAAAGCAATTTATTATACTTAATGAAAGTATTATGCTAATTTCCACTGCACAGAAAAAAAAATATGGCAAAGGAAAAATGCCAACTAACTAAAGAAAAATTAACATATTTTTGGAGCACTGTTAAAAATGTTAAGAAAGAAGAGTCAAAAACACTCTTATTTCATTTTAGAAAACTACCCCAGGACTTAGGTTGACTGAGAAATCCAAGGAGGACACATTATTTATCAAATCATATTTATTTATTTATTTATTTGTTTGTTTGTTTGTTTGTTTATTTATTTATTTATTTATTTATTTATTTATTTATTGGTACCAGGAATCGAACTCCAGTCCTTGCACTTGCGAGGTAGGTGGCAGAACTGCTGAGATAAATCCCTGGCTCCTATTTATCAAATTATAAATTATGCAAAGATTCAAATTAGTAATTATAGAAAAAGATTTAAACTCGTGTAATTTCTTTAAGACTTCTTAAAGGAAGAGTGTGAAACTCACAAAAGAAAACTTAAAAATAGACTATAAGAAATACATGATTTACCTAATCTCTGCCTGAAAACAAATTAACTTATCAAAACTCAGTGAAAGCTAATACTCTGTCATCTAAGCCAACTTGAGACAAGGATTGCCTTTTGAAATTAGGAATAATGTTGAAATACCAAAATTCTATTTTGAAATGGCAGAGCATATATGATTTATTATTATTTATCAATAATCTACTTTGACCATTGTTTTCCTAAAATGCCAATTATATTCCCTAAATAATTTATTCAACAATCAAGTATAAAGTGCCTTCTCTGTGTTAAATATTGTGCTAGATAAATGAGGAAATAAAACCCAGCAATCTTAGCCTGGGAAAGTTCAGTCTGTACATGTGTGATTTTGTGTGTGTGCGTGTGTGTGCATGTGTGTACAGGGATAGTACAAAGCAAGTAAACAAAACAAAACAAAACAAAAAAACAGATGTACTGCCATAAGGACAACATTCAAAAAAATGACTAGAAAAGAAAAAGTAAAACAAATAAATCATTTATCTTACTCTGCCATTTATTTTGTTGCTATATCAATAGGACTACTGCTTTCAGATGCAAGTAAAATAAAAGCCTACTGTATAAGTTCCCTGTGACAGTCATAATAAAAATACCAAAAACTGAGGCTTTTAAACAAAAATTTTTATTTTCTCACAGTTCTGGAGGCTGGAATCCCAAGACCAAGGTGCCATTAGGTTTAGTGTGTCCCAAGGCCTCTCTCTTTGGCTTGGGGACTGTCACTTTCTCACTGTGTCCTCGTGTGGCCTTTCCTCTGTGCACAGATAACCACAGACGAGCTGTATAAATTCAGGTCAGCCTTATTTTGTGGCCAATCTGTACCACTGATCAACCAGGTAAGCTTGCATAAAGGCTTCAATCACTGGATTTTCCTAGTATCAAAAGCTAATAACTACAGCTAACCCACAGATTGCTGAGAGAATGAACTAGGGTGGCATTCACAAGGGTCACAGCACACTCCCTCAGACTAAAGAGCACCAGGCTTTGGGCTTGATTTTAGAAGTATGGTGGGGAATCACAGCATTCTAAAGTACAGCAGCGCTACTGTGTAAAGACAACAACATCAAAGAACTGACTTCATCTCTTCCTTCAGTGTGTCCTTTCATGTCTCCCATTCACAGTGTGGCTCAAGTGCCAACCACATCCAAGTGTTGCTTGCTTGTGTGTGTGTGTATGTGTGTGTGTGTGTGTGTGTGCGTGCGTGCATTATGTGTGTGGAGAGGGAGGGAGAGAGGGACCACGCAGGAAAAGAGAGAGAGATCCATTCTATGGGATTTAGACCTTTTGGAAGGTAAGTAGCAGTGATTTACAAGCATTTATGATCCTGGCATCTTTTCCGTTCTGCAATAAAAAAACTGCTCCCACTTCTAGGAGGAAATGGGCACAAGTTTATCATAAAATATTCTAGGCTAGAAATTCTGCAGATAATTATGTACCCCAGCAAAGCTAAGAGAACCTTGGTTCAGTTAAAAAGACAGCTAGGGCTCTTGGATCCCTCCTAGTTATCAATCCTTTTGGAAAACATGTCAGTCCATCCTGCTTATAAAACTCAAGCTCAGAAAATAAAAATTAATATGTAAATGAACGGTTCAGAAGAGTCTGGTTCTAGCAAAGTCACTTTCAGACTATGTATTAAAGCCCAAATTCTCTACGTGTTTAATTTTCTCCTTTCCTCTTTCAGCTTCACAAGAAATCCCTGTATGTTACTTACAACAGATGGAGAGAAACTTTAGTGACTTTGAAATTCTTTCAAAGGGAATGAAAAATGGACAGAATGAGGCCAGGCTTATGATTCTCAGAGGGCTTCACAGGTCCAGAAATGTTCTAAATAAAAGGAAATATTCTGTGTCTCCAAGTGCTATCATGAAGTATTTTCTGAGCAGCTGCAATAACTAAACTGTAATCCTCCTAAATGATGTCTCCATTGAAATTTGAATAATGACACATTTAAGAATCAACATAGCCAACTAGCACTTTTCAACACAAACTAAAAGAAATTTGCTAAATCAAAAAATGCCAATTGCAAAGAAAGAAATCTCTTAAACATTATTAACACTCCAAGCTTCAGTGTGGGGTAGTTAAGAGTTTCAAAGCCACTCTTTTCACACAATTCAAACAATTATAAATACAATGCTCTCTCCTGAGTTTGGAACTCTAAAAGATGCTCTTTCAAAACCAATATTCAGTAGAATATTTCACTTAAATTAATTAATAGCTTTCTCTATTTGGCACCATTCTGAAAATAAAGTGCTACAAGAAAATAAATGCAAAGCATTTTAGATTACCAAGAGTTGCATTTAATAATCTGATTAAATAAATTCTTTTTTGCCCAAAATTATGGGCCAAATTTGAAGAAATTTCTCTGCTTCAAAGCCTTAACATACTATAAAAATAAGCATACCTTCATTAAAACTGAATACATAAAATAGGGAAAAAACATGAGTGTGTACCACCAGGAAAAATGATAAACTATCTTTAGGAAAATTCCTCCTCTGGGTGTAGAATACTAATATATTACAATGTCAGGATTTCTGGTAACAGAAATAATAAATACAGAGTTTTCATGTTACTGTTTTTCCAAAGTGATCAATCTGCTACTTTGCAGCCACAAGTATAAATAATCATGGCACTTCTTTTGCTTACTCATTCATTGCTTTTCTATTTCACCCAATTTGCAGAATTTGCAATGATGGTACTTATTTGTTCATTTAAGACACAAGGACTTAATTTATATGTAGTGTGCACCAGATTTCTCCATTCTCCAAGAGAGGCAACTTGTGTTTAACATTTGCATTCATTCAACCTGAGCACTGAGGTGGGATGTCCACCTTCACTGGAGTTGAAATCAAAGACGGCTTTGCAGAGACAAAGGCAATTGTACAGAGTCTATAAAAGCCTGTATAAGATTCAGTCAATTAAAGGCAGGGGTTGAGTGCCAAGACACCAAAGACACAGTGGTTATGGCTTTTGTGTTCTTGAATCTTGATAAAGCTTAGTGTAGGTGATGCAAATAAAAGGAGTGGAAACTTTGTTGTAGAAGTCGTGCCATGGATGCCTTGCATTTGATAAACTCAGGAAACAAACTAATCCTAATTCCTGTTCAAGCATTTCAGAGGTAGTTCTATAATAAGATTTGTTGTATACAAATTACTTTAGCTGAGTGTGGAGAATGGAGTCAAGGGGCAGAGATGTAAACTTATAAAGAAACTTTTCACTCATCTGTCTGCTCTAGTAAAATATAAACCCAAGGTCAAGAGCTGCAACTCCATCACTGTTAGGGTACCTGATGCTCACTTAATAGCCAATAGAATACATAATGGAATGAATGAAAGAGACAAGAAGGTCAGCTGAAAGGTCCTTGGAACAGCCAAGATATGAAAGGATAAAGATAGAAACAAAGGTGGCAGCAAGGACAGGGGAAAAATAGACAGAAATGAGAGATATTCATAAGGTCAATGAGCAGGTGACTGATCAGCTCTGGGAATTTGCATAGCAGTATCTGCTAATGTCTGGAATCTTGGTTTCTTATGTCGTAAAATTTGTCTGTAAGAAAAGATGAACTCATTCCGGCTGTCTGATTTTATGATTTCAAACAAATTTCACTGCTCCTTCACTCAGGACAAGTACACAAACCAAACAAAGCAGTGGTCACCTTTCAATCAGCAGGACCAAGGAAGCAAAAGAGGAGATGAGCCTGCAGCCTCCGACTCTGACTGTCACGCCAAACAAATGGAAACACAGCTTGTTCGTTTCTACTCAGTCATGTTAATGATTCAATTAAATTGACTTCTTTGAAGGAAAATTACTGTTAATAACCTTAATTTCCTCCTAGTCTCTTCCCCCAGGTACCTGACATTTTTAGATAAAATATTTTCATAAAATATGAAAGGCAAAGGAATTATATCTTACTTGTCCAACTCCATGGTGACAGGTTTTATGAACCCGTTCTACCTCTAAGCCTACATTTTTGGTTCATCGGATAAATACATACAGTTTCCCATTTTATGCATATCCTAAGAAACACGATCCATTCCAAATGACACTCAGTCTCTTTGAAATGTTACTTTAAATCTCACCACAAATCTTACAGATACCAGCCATGTGGCACTATGGAACATTTTCAACTTTCAAAGTCATGACTGTAGCTGCAGTTTTCTTTCCCACAAACCAGGAGACAAACTTTCTGGCCTGACTGTCACCTATGCACACATCCGCTCTAGGAGAGCACGTATGTGGAGGCTGTCATTTGCCTTCCCAGACCCACTGACCAGCCCTTCCCACTCTCACCTTTGCTCTTAGGTTTCTGTCCAGGTTCAGCTATTGGACAGCATCCATGGAATCTGGGGGTCAGTAGCCGAGAAAGGTAGGTATACTCATTTCCCATTCTCCCAGATGAGATTTTACTGGCCGACTGTGTCCTCCACGAAGGAACACAGCTCCAATCAGATAGTCCCTTGGAATCGGAGTAGCATCCCATCATGGTAAGGTCCCTTTTTGGCACTCACCTCAATTGGTACTACACCAGCACCCCCACACGCCTTCTGAACAATCCCTGTATTGTACCCTCCTCAGAGATTTTGGTTTGCAGGGCCATCTTTTTCCCTCCAGGTCCCAGAAGGGAAGGATTTAAAGAGTGACCAGGTGGTGCCCTTCACTGTGCTTGCACCGACATGGTAGAAGGAAAGTGTCTGTAAACTGTGAAACACTAACACCTCCCTGAGCACACAAAGAACAGACTTTCTTGACTATGCAAGGTTTGCATGCCAAGGAAATATGGCTGCATCCGATCATATTTCTACAATTCACAGTTTGCTGTGAGAATAAACATGGAGAAGACATACAACCAGAATCTGAATGTCACCGCCAACCTAACCAGAATGTTTCTTTTTTTTTTTAACTGAATTTATTGGTACATTCTAGGTATACAGTACAGATACATTCATTACTGGGATCTTGTACCTTTACATGACAGGTCTTGGTTCTCATTTTTTCCCCTTGTCCCCACCCTCCCTTCAACCCTCCTCCCCTCCCACCTACAAACACTTTAATTCCATTTTTGCATTTTCTCACATTTTTCTTTTCCCTTATTCCCCTTCCCCTACCCTTCCCACTGTCCCTACACCTTTAGCCCCTTTCTTCCTATTTCACATTGCTAATTATCCCATTAGGATCTTGAGTACTATTTTAGTTTTTCACACCAGAGAAACTATTTGGTATTTACACATGTGACTTATTTATTTCACTTAGGAGTATACCCTCAAAATGTATCCATTTTCCTATGAATGAATCTAATTTCTCATTCTTTATGGCTGAGTAGTATTCCATTTTGTAGAAAAACCACATCTTCTTTATCCAGTTTCCAACTGATGGGCAAGTGGGCTGTTTCCAAGTTCAGAATTTTTCTTAACCAATGGATATCCAGAGAGCCCAGTGAAAGGACCTAATTTGTCTCTTGGAAACATAAGCAAGATTTTATTTTCCTGCCAGTTTTCCAAATCAAGATTTACTAACCCTGATACTGTAATATACTTTCAGGTGATTCCAACTACTGTAGTGAATGTCATAAAATTCTGAGAAGCATTCACAGATTTTATATTATTGATAACAGTTTAGTTATCAAAGGAGTTGCTTCTGAAGAAAGTTTTAAACTGATAACCTAGATTTTCTGTATTTTTTCACTATCTCTTTAAATGGAAATATAATTCCTAATTTATATAGTTATGTATCTAAAATTATTTCTTAAAAATGCAACTAACTTCAGGTATCTATTATAGAAAACTCAGTAAGATAGCACTGTCTTGGCATCTCCTTATTCCCTAAGTAGAAGGTAAAAGGGGCTCTTAAATAATTGAGCGCAGTTTTCCCTCAGTGACCAGTGTTTGGCTCCAGGATGCTCCACAGATATCCAAACCCACAGATACTCGAGTCCCTGACATAAATGCTGTAGTATTTGCACAGAACCTTTGCACATCCTCTCCTAATCTTTTTTTTTTTTTTTTTTTTTTTTTATTGAACTCAGGTCCTTGTACTTGCAAGGCAGGCCACTGAACCGCTGAGCTAAATCCCCAGCCCCTCTCCTAAACTTTAAACTGTCTCCCAGTGTCTACAATATCCAATAAAATGTGAATAGCTGTTATACTGTATTATTTAGAGAGTAATGATAAGGACAAATCTAAGCATGTTCAATAAAAGATATTTATTTTTCCAATCGGCTTTAATTTGTGGTTATTTTAACGAACTAGTGTAGAACATTTGGATTGGAGAGCTGATTGTATCGGAAAGTCTAGAGCTACAAATACACCTGGACAAAGGGGTTTTAGCAGTGAAACAATCTTAGCCATCCCAGGGTCAATATCAATTTCTGGTGTGTGCTGGCTGTGCAGGGCATCTCTGGCCATGTGCTGTATCTGCTAGGAGGGATTTAGAGAGTTACAGATACCAAACTGATCAGAAAACAGATTTTCACTTCTGATTCTCGAAGACAGCTCTTTATTAAATGGCTTTTACATTAGCCCCTTACCTGATCTACTCTTTTTAAGTATTATATTTTCAAGACTTTTTAAGGACACGGTCTGTTTCTAAAGTCATGTCCCCAGATACTGTATGTAACTGATATCTAAGTGAATTGGTCAAGCAGTGTAACCACGTGTGCCATGCTTCGCTTAGAGGACACATACAGGTGCATGAACTGAGACTCCACAAGACAGAAATTTTGTGGGGACTTTTTGCCAGCACCCTCTCAAAATTTAAAATGTGCATAACTTTTGGATCAAATAGTTCTATTTCTTGGAAGGCAACTACAAAAAAACTCTCACACAAAGAAGACCTATGGAAAAAGAACTTTATAATCTTTCAGTTTGCAACAGTGGAAACAAATAAATGATTAAGTGAAGTACGGTATATGCCTACTACCAGTTTTATGCAATGTTAGAAAGAATGAGGTTGGAAACAAATAAATGATTAAGTGAAGTACGGTATATGCCTACTACCAGTTTTATGCAATGTTACTATAATTACTATACCAACATGATTAAATATCCACATTGTACAGTTAAGCAGACAAAAGCAAGGCACAGAAATAAATATACAGTATGATCCAGTTTATTTAATATTTAAAATACATGTATATGTTTTTATATATGTAAATGCATAGAAAAGGGGTAGGAAGAGGCAGTCTAAACCGTTCCCATAGTTATATCTGGGGACTGGGGATGAGAGCAGGTGGGAAAGACTACTTTACATTTTGCTTCTATAATTCTGCATTGTCTTTTTTAACTGAAACATATTAATGTATCACTTATATCATTTTAAAAACCACTGAAAACAAAAACTTAAAATTCCAGAGAATACCTGGGTGATTTGTCCAAGGATAGCACATCAATAGACATGAAGAAAAGCCATCTAGAAGCATTACATTTTCATCAGATCCAGCAGGACCTCCAATTTAAGAGCAAAGAGGAAAATGAGGGCTGTTAAGTAGATTGCGCCTTGAAACACTGACCTGCAGAAACAGATCTACATTCTATACGTTCAGGACAAATATAGCAACTACCAAACAGCAGGAGGGACATCTTGTGACTGCACAGAGCTCAAATCAGTGACACAGGAAAGAGAATTTCCATGTCCCCATAAAGAAAATCACCCAATTCTCCATGCTAGATTGCTCTTCTTTTAAAGAAGCACCATAAAAGAGAGAAAACCAGGTCTTGCCTCTCTCAACTTTGTATATTTGCTAACATCTTGGAAAAACGGAGGAGAGAAAAATATTAGGCAATTAGAAATTAAGGATCTGAATTTCATGTACACTAAAAGTAAATCATGATAATAATCTTTGTGAGAAATTTAACAACCCCAAAATAAAAAAGGCAAAACAAAACTACTGACATTGTCTAAGTACACAGTATTTCCGAGTACTTAGATTTGACAAAAGGCTCAAAATAAGAGCTCTGGGGCTGAATTCATTCCACAAATGTGTTGGGTTTGGCCACAGTTTGTTTTTATTTTAATTATTTCCAAACTTTTTAAAATGAGATTTCACACTCCAAATAAATCAGGATTTCATGCTTCTCTTGAAAATGTATAGGCACTGGCAATCCTGAGCGCCAGGCCCACCTGGTAGGTATCTGGCAGCCCTGAGTGGCAGCTGCTCCCCGGGAAGTTGGCCCAACATGGTTCCTGGACAGACACAAGTTCTGCTGCTCCTTATGGCCCCTGACACCTGCTTTCCCACACTTAGGCACATCACTAACTGTATCCTCCTGGGGTGACTGATTTAACCTCTCGACACCTCAGTTTCCCCAAACATAAACTGCAGACTTAGTACTCACCAAAACAGACTGTTGGGAAGATAAGTAATGTAGCACAGTTAAGTTTTCAATAAATATCAGTGGGTTTGTTTCACTGTTGTTATTTCCATGCGAAGCAGAGAAGTTGAGTGTTTTCAGTGAAGCCCAGGAGGAAAACAGGAGCCGCACTGGTACTGCCTCTTCCTAAACACCTGGGATCCCCACATTCTTCTAATGGATGTTTCTCTTCTTCCAGGCCTAAGTGGCTTAATGTGGTCTTTCTAAACCCCTGTCTGGGAGACACAGATGCCCTCAGAAAAGCTTCTGGCTCACTAAGTTATAGTTTCAAATCTCACAGTCACAGAGGCTGTGGGAGCTGAGCTAATGTTGGCTCCAAATGCCATTACAGGGTTAGGCAAGTCCGAGAGAAGATCTGGCACTTCATGGTGGCCCTAGGGGCAGTCAGAACTTTTCATATACACAGGATGACAATGTAAAAGTGCTCCTTGTAAGGTTTTAAGCAATTTCCTCCACCTAGTTTGTATGGATAGATCAATGCCATATTCCCATAAGGAGGCAAATGAAGAGGGTGAACAATAATGTTACCAGCATTAGTAGGAGGAGAAGCAGCAGTGACAAGGTACCCCAAGTCATTCATAGGGAAACACACAACAGTAGGCACATTAGTCCATAGGATTATTCTCACCTTTTAAGGACAAGCAACTAATATTGCAAGCAGATGCCCAGGATCACAGGACATTGTCAGGGTTCAACCCCAAGTGTGCCAGACTCAAATGCTGCCCGGAGATCTCTGCTACTCTACATTGCTAAAAACCACCACAGTGCCACCCCCCAGCTACCCACCAGCTGCTCCAAAAGAGAACTTTTCTAGAGCAGATGTTTTGTACTTTCTATGAGTCATGGACATAGTTTTCAACCTGATGAATCTTCTAGTTCCTTCACAGTATATTTTAATGCATGATATTAAATAATTAAAAATACAATAAAAACCAATCATATTAAAATAAACTAAGCAAGATAATAATTCTTAAACTCACATAGCAATACATGAGTTTCTTTTCAGCCCATTAAATGTCAAGGTCTAGTAGTGGCTCTTGCCCAAATTCTTACCTGAAGGTAAGATTTGCCAGCTATACTCATAGACTCACCAAAGTACATGCCCAGAACTTGGTGGGATATACCTGAGGAGAGAAATTTCTGTTTTAGGGGAAAAACGGAGATGGTAAATATAAAATTAATGGTCTGTGATTTGTTTCTGGAAGAGCTCCTTGTAATTAATTGTTAATTTTTTTTCTTATTTCTAAGGAAATGGCTACTTCAAATTCCTGTACGTCAAGGAAGCCACAATCACCTTTTACTTGTTCCAGAGGGCAATGGATTCTCAAGGAATGATGCCTGGCCCAAGGACGTTTCAGTCTCTACAGGTGCAACTTCCCAAAGTATGACCCGAGGACTGTGAAAGAGACCCCCAGTCTAGGGGAGAAGATAACACTATCTTGTAGTCACGGTCACGTGGTGTGTGACATTCTCAGTGAAGGTTTTATAAGTAGTAGATGAGAGAACTCTTCAGAGAAAAATTTCCTGATTTATGGCCCTTTCAACTACTTTGATTCTATAAAGTACAGGAAAGAGAAAGAAGAGAGAAGGGAAAATAAAATTCAGCTGGACATTCATTCCCTTGAACATAACGGTCTCCTAGCTGAGATTTAACAGGGCAGGCATTTTACTTTCATCTCCTCTAGGGACTTGGGAGACACCTTCTTCAGAGCAAAAGAATCCAAATGCATGGGCATCCAACCAGGATTTAGAAAGTGGAGTATGGAGGTGGTTGTTGCAATCCAGTGAAACAGGCCTTGTGAATAAAAGTAACTGAGGGGTGAATTTTTGACAGCAGGCTTAATTCTAACAAAGATAATGCAAACTTCTGACTCACCCACTCAGTAATCCATTATTTCCTGGGTCTATCTCCACAGTAGGCTAAGTATACCCACTTTCATATTTGGTGAACCAAAGAGTCACAGCCTGTAACAGGCAAAACCTTTATATCATTAAAATGCATAACTGGATAAATAATATTACAACTTGGAAGTATTTTTACCTTAAAGAAAAACTATTAAACTAAAAGAAAAACTATTAAGCAAAAAAAACTGAGGAATACAAGCAAGGTTATTCCATTTCCTGTGTATGACAAAAAGAAGAGGCTGTGAAATGGACACCCCTGAGAATTAACAGAGTCCCTGCAAACACAGCTAACAGTTAAATACCAAGAGCAAAACTAGATGGGCCACTGCTGATGCCCCTCAGGGCTAGAAAGACAAATTTACTTCACAATAGGTGGACTAGTCTTTCTGACAGACACTAATATGCCTACAAGTTCATATTATAAAATGAAAATAAACTATTTTAGAAACTTCAGTCTGGACATGAAATACCAACTTCATTAAAGCGATTCCATCAGTCCTTGACCTCATTCTGCATATTAAACACACAAGTCTTTTATTTTAGAGGGACACACAGTGATAAGATGGTTTATTAAAAACTTGCATTATCAGTACTAATAAACATCTGCTTCATCCCCACTTTAGGAGTGATCATAAATGACAATAATTTGGTCCCAATTTGCTAAATAAGTTTACATTTCAAAGAATATGCATGCTTCTGCAAAAATATCCATGTTCACTATTAAGGACATTTGTGGAAAGCATGAAAAATACCTATAATCTTTCCTTCCCATGGTGACATTATCTAGGTGTCCTGATCCAAAAAGACAAAAATTGAATCTCAGCATAAAATTTTGAAGTGAAAAGGTCAAAGGTGACAGCAAATTGCTAACTTTTAACAAATAATCCACAAAAATTGTTCATTCATTTTGATATTTGAGTTTGGCAGCTACATATGAAAACCTGGGGATGAAAAGGCATTAAACCCAGAAGATAACTTCCCTTACAGTAGGGCCTTTCACAAATTAGCACCACTGTGATGGGTTCAACTAAAACAGCTCAGTTTCACCTCAATTTCACCTGCAAGGCTAGGCAGAAGATGCATATAAGGCAAACAATTAGTCATCTTCTCAATTCTTAATACATATGCCCTGCCAAAGCGAGCATAATTAATTCTTAACAGATTAAACCTTAGAACAGACTGTGGAGTATCCTAGGAAAATGCCACATTCATTGAGATTGTGAAATAAAACTGTCCCCTGTTGCCGGAATCAGCAGTATATATTAACCAAAGGGTGGTTGGATATGCTCTTGGAAAAGTCTGGTCTCTGCTAGGAACAAAATATTTCAAAGGTGATACGACTTAAGAATCCATTCTGCAAAAGCTTTTTTCTAACTCATCACTTTTTAAACTCTCCTATTTCACTATCTCATAAGACAAAAACACACTGTCCAGGGTTCCAGAGCATGGAGGTAGTTTAACATCACTCATATTTTGAGACACAAAAATATAAAACTGCCAAAAGCGTATTTTGGAGCAAAGCTCTTCTGTGTGGGTGTGCATTTGTAAAATAATGGTACAATTATTCCAACAGATGTAAATGTGCACCCAGTGATCAAATGTAGTCTCTGAATTTCTGTTTTGACAGTTACTTGTAGAACAGCATTTCCACTGCGATTAAGTCAGAGCTGAGTAGTGATATCATCAAAGCTAAATCAAAACTAAATTCTGATGACTGAGTAACAATATCACTGGAGGGAAATGTTAATCAGTTATCTAATACATAGTGCCTCAAGATATGTTATGATACATTACCTTCAAAGGGTTACCAGTCACAGCAACAAAAGTCTCATCTACACAAAAATGCTAATCAAAATGCTATTCTATTTAAAAAGTGAATTTTTATGAAAACAGGTGTTCTCTCAAGACAGCAGTCATTTATTAAACTTCTACAGTTCAAGAGGATGACATAATAGAGCAATACACCAGCTGAAAACTATGCAAGACAGTCCTATGAAAAACAGCATTCTAGATTACATAAAACAGATATTCAGGCATTACACCACACACTCCTGCTGGGTTAGATTTTTGATCTTCTTTATGATTCTGTAACTTAGGCCATTGAAGTTTGAAGAATACAAAGTATTAAGTTCTTAGTCCAATCACATAGTTTCAAAAACAACAATCTTGCAAACAATTATTTTTCCTTTTTTGCGGGGTGGTGGGGGCTACAGGGTATGGAACTCAGGTCCTTGAGTTTGCGAGGCAGGCGGCAAAACCCCTGAGCTAAATCCCTGGCCCGCTGTAAACAACTTTTTAAAGTTAAATTTTTATGCACAGCATGCAATTCTATTTAAAGAGCAGAGGGTCTTCTGACACTTTTTTAGTCTCTTCGGAGAATGCCCAGGTAAAGTCACCAGTTGCTTTTCTTGGTCATGCATACTTTTTTTTTTTAATCCGATTTCTCTTGTAAGAAAAAAATTAAATTGTATTTTGAGACGTTATGCCTAGAGCTGCGTTTGGGTGACAATATTGCTAATCCAACAAAATTGTTAAACAGCTATTGCCACACATATGTAACTTAAGTTTATAGACCATCATATTCACTATTAATATATATCGTGACCATCCATAAATGTCTTGCCCCAAAGTAAATCTAAAACACTGTTTTACAGCAAGAGCTAGAATCACTGTAGGAGTTTTTTTTTTAAAGTCATTTCTCTACTACATGCAGATCGATGGAAATATAACAGGCATTTCACCTTTGTTTCTAGAAAAACGATAGCATTAAAATTCTAGGTTAAGTTGTACTTAGACACACTTGGAAGCTGGAGAATTCCACATTTTCATACTTCGGCTCAGTCGTCTACAAAGCCTACGCTTAGAAGTACTGTACTATAAAGACTGAGTCTAATTGGTTAAGGAAAAAAGCAACTTTAAAATTGTAAATATAAGGTAGCCTTTAGTCTTCTTCATATATATGCTTCTCAAAGGCCCAAATAGTGTCCCCAAAGAATGCCAAGCCTGTCAGTATTGTTTTAAGTGGAAACGATCCATCGTTTCCGATTTCCCCGGGAAAGGTTAAGAAGATTCACACGCATACACATTTACAGGCGTTGCACAGCGCCAACTATTTCTAACCAAAATAATCATATACACGTCGAGCCGAGCTATTCAGAGCCCCAAAGTGGGTGAACGTCTGAACAGTCTGAGGAAACCCAGCAGGTGATGACTACAGGGGAGTGGGGGTGGCGGAGGGGTCCCCTGCCTTCCGCGCGCAGGGAGCCTGGCACTCCGCACCTGCACCGAGTCGCCGGCGGGGCAT
>NW_022900919.1:37498174-37533186 GCF_012274545.1 Fukomys damarensis
CTCTGGAGAAGGTGGGTGGGGCGTCCAGCGGGGCCGCCCCGCCGCGTGCTCCTAAGGGGTTCCCCGGGCAGCGCCCCGCAGCACCTGCCCGGAGTCTGGGGTCGGGGTGAGCACTCTCGCAAAGGGCTGGGAGTGGAGAACCCCTCCTCAGATAAGAGGCTGGCAGAGGGCCAAGGGGTCAGGACTGGAGAAAACTGCCCAGAGCAGCTGATCCGGATGAGGGCCGAGGGTGGGTGATTTGTTTATATTTTGTTTAATAAACACTGCGCCAGGCACTGTTCTAAACGCTTTTTATTCATTTAATCCGTAAAACAATCTTCCAAAGCAAGTACTACTAGGATCTCACTCTCTCTCTCTCTTTTTTAACCAAAGCTTCCCTGAGCCACCGAAAGAAAAAGTGGTTCCAAAAAGTCTTCCCCCAAGCGCAACCTAAAACACACACCCCCTCCCCCAATAATCTTGGTCCCTGAGATGCTGAGGGCTGCTCCGGCCAGTTTCCACCTCTTCCTCGCCCTACACCGGCCCCCAGCTGCCTCGGGGTCACACTCACACTCAGGCCCTAAGGGGTTTGGTGTAGCATCACCCTTTGTGCGGACCCTCAGAGAGCTGCTCCAGGACTCCCAGAGGGCTCCCTCCTCCCCGCAGGGCTCCGCCGCCTCCTTCTCCAGGCCGGCGGCCACCAAAACCCGGAGACGTGGCACCTGCACACTGGGGACTGGGGCCACGCTCGCAGCTGAACTGGGCATGCTCAGCCGCCTGAACAGGTCCGGCTGGTCAGGAGGAAGCGAAGAGCCTGTCTGCGTCCGTAGCTTCAGAATTGCGGCGGGGGTGGTGTCTGCAAGCACTAGTCAGTTGAGGCTCCCAAGGGTTGAGGCAGCAAAAGGCTCACTGCCTGGTCCCTTCCAGGCAGGGCTCAGACAAGGCAATCGTCATCAAAACTTTACCAGTGGGCATCCCTAAGCAGGAGGGGCCTGAGGGCCCACGGACCACTATTAAGCTACGGTTTTAGCTGTGCCCTGAAAAATAGTTCCTCATCAGCTGAGCAGGTCTGCCTTTGAGGAAGCCAAGAAAAACATACCAGATCAAGTTACCCTGGAATATTGGAAAGCAAAGGCAGATCCCAAGGAAAAGCTATTTACTCTGCAGAGGTCTGTAAGAGATGGTGGTCGTAATCCTTGTCAGGGTGATAAGGCGGTACTCACACTGGAGTAGGCGCACAGATTATTTGGCGTCTCGTTAAAGTTCAGTCTTGATTCAACAGGTAGAGTCTGAGATTCCCCATTCCTGACAAGTTTCTATGTATTATACTGTTGTTGCTGGGCTTTAGATGAAACTGAGTAACAAGAGATCAAAGGCAGTAGTTTAGGCCTATTCTCTATTTTATATATGAGAAAACTAAGGTTCAGAAAGGCTAACCAATTGCCCCAGGTTCTATGACCAGTAAATAATGTATCTAAGCTCTAACGCAATTCTTTGGGTTTCCTTTTGTATATTCCTATGTTACCTTATAGACAGAGAAGCTGGAAACTGTCATCTATGTGTTGTTATAGTTTTTACTGGTAGAACCTAGCTTAGTACATACAACATACTGAATCAGTTAGTCTTTGCTGTGTAACAAATATAGCAAAAATTCAGTATCTTAGTAGTTTCAAAAAAACAATTATCAATCAGCTCATAATTATGTGAATTAGAAATATGGGCTGGAATCAATTAAGCAGCTCTGTTTCTGTTTCACCTGGGCCCACTCATGAAGCTCCAAGTGTGTAGCTTGGATCCTCAACTGGATGGCCAGCATGATAGTGTTTCTATACACTTCATACAGTGAGTTCATATTTCCCAGCAGCAAAAGAGGACAAGCCACAGTTAAAAATAGCATTTCTTACCTATATAGGTTTATTTTGTTGGTCAAAGAAAGCCACAGCTCCATATCCAGATTCACTTTTGATGGGAGCAACTGCAAAATAGAAGGATCTTTTTAAAATTCTACTACATGTATCAACTTCCATAAAACTATGCCTCTACCTTAGAGCTCATGCCAAGCTTGTTGGAGTAAGCCTTACATTTTATATATTGTTAAGCCAAATCACAGAAATCTTTTGTAATGTTAGGTCTTCAAACTAATATTGAGTTAATAAATGAACATCTACTTAGTGGAATATAAACATTAGTGAAAGTCTCTTTCCTGCCCCTTAATGGGATCTTAGTTATTCATTCAGTAAATATGTCTGAAGTCTTTAATGAGCAGGGCACTGTGTTTTGTCCAGGACAGTAAGATTAACTAAAGATAAAATCATTGCACTGTGAAGCTTAGGTACTGTCAGAGGAGACATACAATGGCTTATTAAGAACATACAACTCTGAGTAGAGTTGAGAGCCATAGGGGAAGGAGATGGCTTCCTGCTGTGGGATGGTGGGCTGCTACATTGGATAGGGGCTAGAGATGGCCTCTCTAAGGACATGACCATTGAGTGGTACCCAAAGGAAAAGAGAGACACAAATATCCAGGAAGCAGTGTTTCCATTACAGGGAACAGCAAATGCTCCAAAACAAGAATGTGCTTGGCACATTCCAGGAAGAGAAAGGAGACCAGAGTAGCCAAGCAAGGCAAGGACTGAGCAGAATTGTGCTCTTGGAGGAAGCAGGGGCCCGACTCTTTAAGGACAAGGAATGGAGTAAGTGCAATGTAGTCTCCTGTGTGATAGGAGGTTGTCTCTGCTTTCTGTAGCAAGTGTGTAATGCCAGGTCTTTCCCATGGAAAACTTAAGCAAGGCCTTCAGAAGGTCCTCCTCCAACTCCACCACTCGGTTGACTCCTTTTTGTCTAAGTACCACAGCAACTCAGTGCTGGGGCTCACATGCCAGGCAGACTGCCCTGTCGGGTGTGGTGCTCCCCCCAAAAGTGAAATCCAGCAGCCTCCCAAAGTGTCCATGGGATTCTCAGAGAAAGTGGTCATGGAGAGAGGCACCTAAAATGGAGCTGGTATAGGAAGCTGCCTGGATGCAATTATGAAGCTTTCTGTAGAATACAGAACCCTGAACACCTTTTTGTGCTCAGAGGCAAACTCCAATTCCCAATTCCCTGGCAACATCTTCTTAGATGAATGTTATGGCTTATACCTACATGTCTCCAAGTGCCACATGTGCTCATACGGGAAGCTTTTGGAAGGTGACTGGATTATGGGGGTTTGGGGTTGACTTGCTTTTAAGAGGTCTGGGCTGGATGGAAGAGATGGGCCATTAGGGGATGGCCACAAGGGTTTCTCTCCCTCTCCATTCCTCCCTTCACTCTCTGCTTCTTGGACACCATGAACTGAGCAGCTTTCCATTGCCCAGACCCTGGGCCATACTGTTTCTGGGTTTATGCCTGCCAGACATGAACTGAAATTTCTGAAACATATACCAAAATAAACCTGTCCTCCTTTAAATCGTGGGGGTCAGGTATTATATCCCAGCAAAGAGAAATGTGACCAAGGCAGTAGGGCCAAAGCGTTCACCAGTGCAACCAGCTCCTTACCTCAAAGCCTTATTTGTTATTATGTACAGAATATGAAAAGATGGTGACAATGAGGTCCCTTGGGTCAAAAGTCTGGGCTGTATTGTCAAAAGACCACATTGTATCTTACTTAGATGATGAACAGTACATCTCTTGTCCTGATTTAAATGGCCCCATTAGTCACAACTTCCACCTAGTTCTTTATTGCTGTCCTTTGGAAATGAAGAGGTCACCACTGGCCCATTTGTCCAATTTTTCTTAATTAGAGACATATACCTTTGATAAGTGGGCAGCTCACAGACAAACCTGACAAGAGCTCCGTGGCCCCAGGGTATCCCTCTCAACCCTTGTGTCTTGTTCCAGTGCACACTGAGAAATTAAGAAAAAAAATGCTGGAGACACTGAGATCCAAAGAAAACGGTGATAAAGAAAATTGCCCAAGGGTTGAACTCATGTACAATGTAATGGCAGTCAAGAAAAAAAGCCACTAAACTTTCTATGAAATGAATTGCCTATGAAAGTGGGAAGAGAGAGTTGAAAGAAAAGTAAAATGGAGAAGACAGCTTTATTACATTCTGAACTACTGGCTTAAAGATAGAACTCTCTATATGTGAGCTATGCTTAGGATATGACTGCAGAGATTCAAATATATTATGGCAGTGGTGGTAATGGCGATTATTGTCGTTATGAAGTTATAAAATGTGGACAATCTTAAATAGTAGCTCAGGGAATTGTCACTTACACAAAATATTTTTGTGGACAAATTCCAGATCGAGGTATAAAATACTTTGAACACTCTACAAAGTTCTCTCCTGTTCTTTCCAGGCAGTACGAAATGTCCCTTGTCCACGTCCCTCCACCTTATTGCCACCCCAGCACCGGTAAGTGTCATCCTAACAGCCAGGATTACTGTCTCTTGTTTTTGAACTTCTTATGAATGAAATCATGTAGAAAATAGTCTTCTGTGTCTGGCTTTTTTCCTTCCCTGTTACATCTGAGAGATTCATCCAAGTTGCATCTTACATCTGTGGTTTCTTCCTTTTTTATTGTCTAGTATGTCATTGTTTGAATATAACAAAATGAATTTACCCAATTTATCGTGGTGGAAAAAATTGTGAGTTTTTTAAGTCCACTGGAAAGTCCATGAAAGCTGTTCCTATGCTAATATTTTACTTCTTCATATTTTCCCTCTGACTAGCACTACACAGTACACTATGTACTCAGTACTCCTGTTAATGGATTTGTTCTGTGCGAAGAAAGATTATTCTGTGTCACGTGAAGTGAATTCCTGTGTTTTATGAAAAAAGCACAAATGACATGGTAGCATATTTCTATATAAAATATAAAGGGGTTTCCCAAATACATCTTCCAGCAATTAAGTTATTTTTCTGTCAGAGTGTCTGTACTCAGGCCTTTGAAATGAGAGGGACGTGTGCTGTTCACTTAAATTAGCCTCAAATGCGGATGTCACATTTAACCTATGGGACATGATTTACAAACCAGTGCACTGTTCCTCCTTACCTGATGTTTATGACAAGATTTCATGATTTCATAAAAAAGAAATGGGACCATATGGGAAATATACACACTATTTAATGAGGCTGCTCAACTCCTGGCCTAATTGCACAATTTTATGTTTCCCTGCATTCTTCAAATGTGAACAAATCAGTTTTATAAATACAATGATTTGTTCCTGCAATTTCTGTTATGCTGCAACAAGATTAGAAAAATACATTAACTTACAATATAAATATCAATTGCACACTCCACAAGATTCAATGTTCCTTGCTTTCCTTCACTGACTGTGTGGTTGGAATCACAACAAAACCACAATTCAGTGAAATTTATTCTTCCTCTGTGCCTCAGAAAACCTGAAATTTTCACCCACACAAAAATAATTTTTTGACCTTCCCTTTTCAGTCATTTTTATGCTTGTAATTCATAATGACCTAGATAAAATAGTAAATTTTTATAGCTTTCCTCCTAGAAATATCTTAGAGGATCATGGAACCCCCATCACTCAACCCCTGATAACTTGCTCTGGTTACCTGCCCAGTGGATGTCATCCTGGGACTTCACTTTCCTCTCCAGAAATGGTAGTCTCATCAGGCCAACACAATCTGGAACAAGGAAGGCAAGATTAATTGAATAATAACCAAATTCTACACAGCTTATATTTTAGCTCACAGAAAGGGGGAAAAGAAGGGAAGCAAAAAGGAAGGGCTTGAGAGAGGGACAATTCCCCCCTGCATTATATAGGTGTTCAAAAAGTTTCTTTTCCTAGCTTTACAAGATGAATCCATAATTTCTCTAGCACTTACCTGACGAGAATGTGACTGTAGCATCCACATAGGTTTCAATGCTAAAGAAAGTCCAACATAGGATTTATGGACACGTTATCCATTGCACAGGGAAATCAGCCAAAGGGCCATGTGCTAACTGAGATAGTCCTCTTGCCAAGCCTTTTTTCAGGACTAATTTTTCTGAAAGCCATGGCCTAAGGGTAACTCCACGGAACAGCTGCACCTATCATTCTTCCTTCATAGATACAGTTATCTGTTCGTGAGAGCAGATTTGCAAATAATGAACGGTGAAGGGTCTGTGTGTTGTATCTCACTTTCAAAATCATGTTAATGAAACTAGAAACGAGTGTCCATTTGGGCTGTTTCCTAAGGGGCTTTATCCTGTCTCTAGCTCATACAATGGCAGAAGCCTGTGTCATATCTATTGATGTCTCCTTGCCCAAACCAGGTCCCTCACTGTTTAAGTACAGAGAAAAGTAAAAAAAAAAAAAAAAAAAAAAAAAAAAAAAAAAAAAAAAAAATCAACCATATGTGTGTGTATGTGTGTGTGTGTGTGTATGCTATAAGTTTTCCCATGGTACAAGAGTGCCGTGCAGGATATGGATATAGAAAGCTGTGAACAATTGATGTCATCATTGAAACCTACCAGCCACATTATCAGACTCCACTTTCCCTGAAGATGGGCACCCTTCTTATTTAACTTCTAATACCCGGACCCCAAGGTGGTGTTGAAATGAATAGCCTTGGAATCCACTGAGTGGCTGGATCCAAACTGGTGAGCCATTTTTAACGTCTTCTGCAGTCTTGCATTACACCTCCAGTCCATCAGTAAGAATATTCATTGATACCGTTTTGTAAATATCTCTTAAATCATTCTTTCCATTCAAAAATCAGCTTCTGTAACGCTTTAGGAGAAATTTAGCCTCTTACATGTCTCCAAAGCACTAGATATATTCCTACTTTATAGCACTTGCTTCATTGTTTTAGAGTTATCTATTTATCTCCTCTCAAAGGAGTGTGAAACTTTTGAGCCTAAGATCAGAATTCTAACTCCCTTTTTTTTAAGAGAAGAATTAACATTGTCTATCTTAAAATGGGTAATACTTGCACTACTTACAAAACTCAAAAGGCAAAACAAAGGTATACAATGAAAACAATTACCTCTTTACAAGTATTCAAATACAGAAGTAAAATTGATTTATTCCTATGCCTTATTTGACATGTCTGTGTGTATACATATGTATTTCTTCATAGACATTATTCTGCTTTTTAAATTTTATTTAGTCTATAAATTATATCTATGAATACACAGCAGCCTCAATCTTTTTAATATCTCCCTCTTATTACGTGTTTTTATTTATTTTTTTTTTTAGACAGAGTCTTGCTATGTTGCCCAGGCTGATCTTGAGCTTGTGAGAGCTCAAGTGACTGTTCTGCCTCAGCCTCATGTGTAGCTAGGACTATGGGCACATGCCATCATACCTGGCTTTTAGATGTTCCATAATTTATTATATCTGTGGGATTAACAGCACCTCCTTATTATATACAATAATGGAAATAATATATTTTCACTTTCTCTTTACTTCTCTTTCAAATTTTTAGATGCATATTTTTTGGTATTTGTCTCTGTGAATTTAAATATTTCTGCATTTTTATTGCTTCCTGTATTTGATTTTGATAATATATTTAACATCTAGCTCTAAAGATCATTAGTATGCTATATTATTTTCCACCTTTCTTCTCCTTTCTTTCCTGAATATTATTTATTCCTACATTTTCTTAGTTTGATTGGCATCTGAATTAGTCTTAGTCTTACAGTTAAATGGTTTCACTAATAGTTAATTTACTGTATTTTCTCCATTCATATGTTGGTTTACTGACATTTGGCCTATAATTTCTTTTTAAGGGGACCAAGAGATCCATAGTTCTTAAAGATTTTATGTCAAAATGTCTATCTATTCACTGTATACTGAGAAAATTGCTTGGCTTTGTACAAAATATTTGTTTTAGCTTTCCTTTTCCTTTTCTTTTCTTTCCCTGAGGACACGATAGGCATTGTTTCTAGCATGTAATGCTGCTGTGAGGAAATCTAAGACCGACCTGAAGTTTTTCTTCTTAAAACTGATTAATTATTTTATTGAAACTCCAAAGAAATTATTTCTTCGTCTCTGAAGCTACATAATTTTATGGGAATATTTTTACATTCAGGATCATATTGAATGACAAGAAATAGCATAACTTTTCAAAGTTATAAGACTACCATTTAGGCAGATTATATATTTAAATCTTTTATTATTTTCATTTTCTATTCAGAGATGAATTTTATGGGCGTTAGAGTGACTTTGTTGGCCATCCATTTATCATTTTCTTTCTAACCCTTATGTCTTTGTTGTTCTCTATTTTGTTTTGCTATTTTTCTTTCTTTGTGTGTGTGTGATTTTGTTTTGCTACTTATCTTAGTCTTATTTTCATTGTCTACCATGGTGTTATTAATGAAGGTATTTTTCGCTTTGTACTTCTTTGTATAAAGGCCTTAATTTTTGCTATTTTTTTCTCTGCCATCATTTTCACTAACCAGTGCTAACTCGTGTCTTGGTTGAGTCTCCTGAGGTCTTCTCTGAGGCCTTTGTGAAACAGGTTTGCATTTCTCTCCCCAGTCCATAAAAGCTTCAACCCATTCTTGGAGCAAAATCTCTCTCTGCTACAGTGAAAGCCAGCTTCTTACAAATATAGCCTGTGTGAGTCTTTCTTGACCCCGATGTTCAGGAGCAAATTTGTGTAGGGGAGCTCACACTGCCTTTGATAACTTTGCTTCTTGTTGGTCAAAATAAAATGTGTAAACTCTAATATCCTTCAGAGATCAGTGCTATCATAGTTTTAGATCTGTTGTAATGGAATATTTCATGTCAGCATCTTCCTGCACCACTATTTGATCTTTATTGACTGGCAGCCCCTACTTATACATTTTTTTAAGGAGTATTGCATCAGATTTCTTATTCTCATTTTCTTATGTGCTATGGAGGGATTTGTAAGGGGAGAAGGGCTATATCTCTTTACTAAGATTTTTTTTTGGTACCAGGAATTTGACTCGGGTCCTTACACTTGCAAGGCAGGTGGCAGAACCACTGAGCTAAATCCCCGGCCTTTACTAAGAAATTTTGAAACAAAAGAAAGAAATATTTTCTATCTTCTTGTTCATTTTTCTATTGTTCATTGAGATCTAGTATGGTATGCACTTAATAAATATACATGAAAAGAAATAAAAGGTATATCGTCAGTTTTCTATTTACCGCTGTAACAAATTTCTTATAATAAAATGCATTTACCATCTCACTATTCCATAGGTTAGAAGACTTAAATGCACCTCCCTGGGTAAAATGAAGGTGTCAGAGGGGAGCATCACCTTCTAGACTAGCTGGATGAGAGTTTGCTCCAACGTTGGTTCCTCCACCCTCTAGGCTGTTTAGACAGCTTGGATAGTGGTGTTCTATCTTCAAAGCCAGGAGCCCTGGTTACAGGTCCAGCACTCTACATGGCATCACTGGATTCCTTTTCTTCCTTTACTTCCACTTCCCAGGAAACATGTGATTACAGTTGGCCCACCAGTTAATCCAAGATAATCTCCAGTAACACAGAACCTTCAGTTTAATTACATCTGCAAAGTCTCTCTTGCCTTAGAAGGAAGACTTATAGATTCTGGAGATCAGAATGTGGGTAGCTGGGAGTATTATTCCATCTACCATGTTACCTGTTGTTTTTCTAGCTGAATTCTACACCACTATAGTAAGATTCTATTTTATATTAATAAGAATTTTAGATTTCCACAGTACTCAAGCACTTGGCCATTGGGTGAGGTGAGTGAAATTCTTGTCCCTTACAAAGTGAGGCTCATATAAATAGATAGATTCCATGACTAATTATTTTTTAAAAAGAATAAAATATACAACATAAAACATTATTTAAAATGTTTTTAAACATTCCTAAAATATAATGATTGTCAATATATTAAAGTATGAGATTTGATATAAATATAGCTATAAAAATAAAATAGTATATATAGCTTAAATATAAATATAAACTATAAGTTCAAATACGCTGTGCAGTAGATGAAAATGCACATAAGTGGATATAAAAGCTAAATATAGATATAAAATATGTAAAAATATTATGCTACAGTAGATGGAAAGGCACAAGATATAAAATGATAAACACTGTATTGAGAATAAAGAAGACAATATTTAAAATTTATGATGAGTGAGACATTTCTAGAATTATCTTTTAATTAATTTTATTAGTACATTTTAGGTATTCAATGTAATGACATTCATCATTGGAAATCTGCACCTTTACATAATCTATCTTGGTTCTTATTTTTTCCCCATTCCCTGCCCTCCCTTGAACCCCTTCATCCCTCCCAATTTACGAAGACTTTTTTCCATTTTTTCATATTCATTAAATTCCCTTCTTTCCTTTCCCTACCCTACCAATTTTTCCTTCCTCTTTGCCCCTTTTCCTCCCATTTCACATTATCTAGTATAGCTTTTAGTCCTTATCGGCACTCTTATTTTCACACACCAGAGAAACTGTTCAGTATTTATACATGTGTGTCCTATTTATTTCACAAAAGAGTTCTGCCTCTATGTGCATCCATTTAGCTATAAATTTCTCTCTGTTTGTTTTTTATGTCTGAGTAGTACTCCGTTTTATTTAAACACACACACACACACACACACACACACACACACACACACATTTTCATTATCCAGTCTCCAGTTGATTGGCAATTGAGCTACTTCCAAGTTTTAGCTATTACAAACAGTGCTGCTATGAACAAGGGTGCACATATATCATTGTGGTGTGATTCTTTTAATTCTTTGGGAAAGATACCCAGTAGGGGAATAGCTGAATCAAATGGGACCTCCAATCCTAGTTGTTTGAGGTGTCTCCATACTGATTTCCACAGTGATTGCCCCAGTCTCCACTCCCAACAGCAGTGGAGCAGGATTCCTCTTTTTCCACAGCCCTGCCAGCATTTGCTATTGGTTGATTTCATGGTAGCCGCCATTCTTTCTAGGGTGAGGTGGCATCTCAGCAATGTTTTCATTTACATCTCTCAAACGATGCAGACGTTGAATATTTTTTCATATGTTTATTTGCTATTTCTACTTCTTTGTCTGAGAAATGTCTGTTCATATCAGTTGCCCATTTTAGATTGGGTCTTTACATTTGGGAGGTCTAATTTTTTTAAAGTTCTTTATATTTTGTAGATAGTACACCATTGAGGAACAGCTGGTGAAGACTTTTTGTCACATTATGGATTGTCTCTTCCCATTGTTGGTGGTTTCTCTTGCTGAAAAAGCAGAAACTTTTCAATAAGAAGAGATCCCACTTCTTGATTGTGCTAGTTTATGGGCAACAGAGGTTGTTCTTAAAATCTTCTCCTACACCAATGTCTTCAAGAGTTCTACCTAACCTCTCTTCCAGCCAGTTCAGTTTTTCTGTTTTAATATTTAGATCTTTAATCTATTTCAGTTTTAGTTTAGTGCATGATGAGAGATATAAGTCTAGTTTTAATCTTTGGCAAGTTGAAATCCAGTTTTTCCAGCACCATTTATGAAAGAGGCTATCTTTCCTCCAGTGAGGGTGTTTGGCTCCTTTGTCAAAGATGTGGTGGCTGAGTATGTTCTGGAGTGGTTTCTGCATCTTCCAATCTGTTCCACTGACCCTCAGTTCTGTTTCTTTGCCAATACCATGCTGTTTTTATCACAGCAGCTTTGTAGTATAGTTTGAAGTTGGAGATTGTGATACTCCCTACCTTGTATTTATTGGCTATAATTGCTTTTGCTGTTCTACATCTCTTCTGGCTCCAAATGAATTTTTGGATTGTTTTTCTCAAGGTCTGTGAAATATGCTGCTGGGATTTCAATTGGGATTACATTGAATGTATATAGCAGTTTTGGAAGTATGGCCAATTTCACAACTTCACTATGTTGATTCTCCCAACCCAGGAGCAAGGGATGTCTTTCCATTTTCTGATATCCTCTTCAATCTCTTTTTTCAGAGTACTATAGTTTTCAAAGTAGAGGTCTTTGATTTCTTTCATTAGGTTGATTCCTAGGTATTGAATTTTTTGGATACTATTTTGAAAGGAATTGTTTGCCCCATTTCTCTATCAGAGATTCTGTTGTTCTTGTATGGAAAAGATTTTTATTTTTGTGTGTTGACCTTGTATCCAGCTACTTTACTGAATTTGGTTATTAAGTCTAGAAAACTTTTGGTCAAGTTCTTGGGGTCTTCTATATAGAGTATCATGTCATCTGAAAATACCAATGATTTGATTTCTTCATTTCCTATCTTTATTCCTTTTATTTTTTTGTCTTGTCTAATTTCCGTGGCTAGTATTTCCAAAACTATATTGAATTGGAGTGATGATAATGGACATCCTTATCTTGTTCCTGATTTTAGTGTGAGGGATTTAAGTTTTTGACCACTTAGTATGATATTGGATGTTGGCTTTTCATAGATGTCTTTTGTCAAATTGAAGTAGAGACCATCTATTTCAATTTTTACAGGATTTTTTATCATAAATGTGTGATGGATTTTGTCAAAGGCTTTTTCTGCATCAATTGATATCATATGGTTTTTGATCTTGGCTCTGTTAATATAATATATTACATTTATTGTTTTGCATATGTTGAATCATTCCTGCATGAAGTGCATGAATCCCACTTGGTCAGAGTCTATGATCTTCTTGATGATCTCCTGCATCTATTTGCCAGTATCTTATTAAGGATTTTGACATCTGTTTTATTAATGAGATTGTTCTATAGTCCTCTTTTTCAGTTGGGTCTTTCTATGCTTTGGGGATCAAGGTGATGCTTGCTTTCAGGAATGAATTTGGGAGTATTGTTTCCCTTTCAATCATTGAAGAGTTTAAATAGTAGTTGCAGTAGTTCCTCTCAAAAATGTCTTATATAATTCAGCAGTGAAGACATTGGAGCCCAGGGTTTCTTTATTGGCAAGTTTTAAATACATTTTCAATTTCATTTATTGATATTAGATTATTTAGGATATTTAGGTCACCTTCATTCAACTTCAGTAATTTCTATATTTCTAGGAATCTGTCCATTTCTTCTGTATTTTCCATTTTATTGGCATATAGGTTCTTGAAGTATGTATTGATGATCCTCTGGATTTCAGCTGGTTTCATTGTAACTTCATCCTTGTCATTCTGAATTGGTGGATTTGGACCTTTTCTTTCCTTATTTTGATAAGGTTGGCTAATGGTTTATCAACTTTGTTTATTCTTTCAAAGAACCAACTCTGCTTCATGGATTTTTTTTTTTGTATCATTCTCTTAGTCTCAATTGCTTTGATTTCTGCCCTGATCTTTGTAAGTTCCTCCCTTGTATTAGCTTTGGATTTGTCTGAGGTTCAGCATCAGGTTGTGTAATGAGCTCTCTCTGTTTTCCTAATATGTATATTAATTGCTATGAATTTCCCTTGTAAGACTACTTTCATCATGTCCCATAGATTCTAATATGTTGTACTATTATTGATATTTAATTTTAGGAACTGTCTGATTCTTCTTTATTTTCCTCCATGACTAATTGCTTATTCAGAAATATGTTGTTCAATTTCCATGTGTTTATGAAAGTCTTGCAGTTTCTTTTGCTATTGATGTCTAATTTAATCATACTATGGTCTGATAATATATAGGGAATAATTTCAATTTCTTCGCACTTACTTAAACATGTTCTGTGAGCAAGTATGTGGTCTATTTTGGAGAACAATCCATGTGTAGCTGAAAAGAATGTGTATTCTGATTTTGTGGGGTGGACACTGCAAATATCTGCTAACTTCGTTTTTTCAAGAGTTTGAGTTCTAATTTTTCATTGTTTGCTTTTTGTCTATTTGATCTATTTTTGACAGTGGTATATTGAGGTCTCCCTCTACTATGGTGTACTGTATGTCATCTGCACTATCTCGTTTCTTCATTGACTCCTATCAATCTTATGTTATATTTTGTATTGTCTAGCTGCTGCTGGGTTGATTTTTCATGTCTCCTTACTATTTTTAAGAAGTTTTTCTTTTCCTAGTCACTCACTGCAATCCTTTCTTCTATATCTGAAATTCTGTTCTCACATTGGTTCATTCTCTGCATAAATTTTCAGTGGAGTTTCTAATCTCCTAGAAATCTATTTGCATCTGCTTATGAATTCCATTTGTTTCCTATGTTGGTATTCCATCATGTTTCTCAGCTCCTCTATTTTTTTTTAATCTGTGTCAGCTCTAGATTTATTAATCATGTCTTGTACTATGGGCACAATTTCTGCTGTTATCTGAGAAATTATTTCTGATTTCATTTTTTCCAGATCCTCTTTCATTTCCAGTTGAGGGAGTCCCAGTCATTGAGTATCAGATTGAGCCACCTTGTTTCCCTTTAGGTTTGCCTTAAGTGATGTGGAAGTCTGGTTTTGAGATTTGTTTACATGACTTCTCATTTCAGCAGATGCAGCTGGCTATGCCTTTATAGAGGCAATGTTTTGCTCACCCAGTGATCTTTAATTCTCAGCAAGCCACTGAGCACCCTTTTGTCTGCTGCTCACCAGTACACCAATTCCTGGGTTCATAATGGTGGCCTTCTGGATCCCTGAGCAGACCTGTTATCTGGGCAGGCTTCTGGCTGGGGCCTGTGCACACTTGAGATACTATCTATGTATGCCTCTGGCTGGGGCCCCTATGTATCTGTTGTCTGGGAGGACCTTTGCCTGGGGGCTGTGCACTCAAGTTCCTGCTGTCTGAGCAGACTTCTGGCTAAGGTCTTTGTGTACTTTTCATTGGTATCAGGGGAAGCCTCTGTCTGTCTCTTGTGTACCTGTGCACTCTTTTCTGGGTGGGCCCTTGGATATGGCCTGTGTACCCATGCCACTGAGGTCAGTGGAGGCCCTGGCTGGGATCTGCCTGCAGCTGCTCCACTCTGGTCTACATTGCTGCTCTTTAGGATCTGAGCACACTTACTGATGCTACAGGGTAGACCTATGGCTGAAGCTTGTGTGCCTCTGTGACTCTTTTTCTGGGCAGGACTTTGGTTTGGGCCTGTGTGCCCCAGCCTCTGGGGTTAGGGTAGGGCTGTGACTTGCCTGCAGCTGCCCTGCTCTGGTCCACACCAATGCTCCATGGGATCTGAGTGTACTTACCAATGTTATGGGGCAGGCCTAGCTTTTCAAACTTAAATTTATCATGGGAAATGAGATATGGAAAGTTTTTGATAACTGAGGGTCTAGAAAAAATATTAAGTTAAATATTAAGAGAGTCAAGGAAAAAAACCACATGATTATCTCGACAGATGCAGAGAAAGCATTTGACAAAATTCAACACCCATTCATGATAAAAACCCTGAAAAAATTGGAATAGATGGTCTATATCTCAACTTAATAAAGGCTATCTATGAAAAAACAACAGCCAACATCATACTAAATGGCCAAAAACTGAAAACGTTCACGTTAAAATCAGGAACAAGACAAGGATGCCCACTATCACCACTTCTCTTCAATATAGTTCTGGAAACATTAGCCACAGCAATTAGACAAGAGAAAGAAATTAATACAATAGAGATAGGAAAGGAAGAAGTTAAACTGTCACTATTTGCTAACAATGTGATACTCAACATTGAAGACCCAAAAAAATCCACCAAAAGACTTCTACACTTAATTGACACTTTTAGCAGAGTAGTTGGATACAAGGTCAACACTGAAAAATCAATAGCATTCTTGTACACAAATAACAGACTCACTGAGAGAGAAATTAGAGAAATGATTCCTTTCCCAAGAGCATCCCAACAAATGAAGTATCTAGGAATCAATCTAATGAAAGAAGCTAAAATCCTCTACACTGAAAACTACAGCACTCTGAAAAAAGAGACTGAAGAGGATATAAGAAAATGGAAAGATATGCCCTGCTCCTGGGTAGGAAGAATCAACATAGTGAAAATGGCCATACAACCAAAACTGCTATACAGATTCAGGGAAATGCCAATTGAAATTCCAACACTATATTTCACAGAACCAGAAAAAATAATCCAAAAATTCCTTTGGAACCAGAAGAGACCTAGACTAGCAAAAGTCATCCTAGGCAACAGACACATGGCAGTGGGCATAACAATTCAAATTTGAAACTACATACAAAGCCACTGTGATAAAAGCAGCATAGTACTGGCAAAGAAACAGACCTGAGGATCAGTGGAACAGATTGGAAGATACAGAAACAACTCCAGATGTACTCAGCTACCTCATCTTTGACAAAGGAGCTAACCATCCTCAGTGGAGGAAAGATAGCCTCTTTAATAAATGGTGTTGGAAAAATTGGATGTCAACCTGCCAAAGATTAAAACTAGACCCTTATCTTTCACCATGCACTAAACTAAAATTCAAGTGGATTAAAGATCTAAATATTAAAACAGAAACACTAAACTTGCTGGAAGATAAGTTAGGCAGAACGCTTGAAAACATTGGCATAGGAAAAGACTTTCTGAACAAATCCTCAGTAGCACAGGAACTAGCAGAAAGAATCAACAACTGGTATCTCATTTATTAGGAAGCTTCTGCACTGCAAAAGAAACCATCAACAGAACTAAAAGACAACCTGCAATGTGGGAAAAAATTTTTACCAGCTGCTCCTCAGACAAAGGACTATTATCTAGAATATATAAAGAACTCAAAAAAATCAGGCCCCCCAAATTTAAAGACCCCATTCAAAAATGGGCATCTGAAATAAACACACATTTCTCAGACAAAGAAGTAAAAGCAGCAAGTAAATATATGAAAAAATGTTCCACACCACTGGTCATTCAAGAGATGCAGATGAAAACAACACTGAGATTCCACCTTGCCCCACAAAGAATGGCTGCTATCAAGAAATCAAATAATAGCAAACGTTGGCAGGGTTGTGGGGAGAAAGGAACCCTTCTCCATTGTTGGTGGGAGTGCAGACTGGTGCAGTCAAGATGGAAATCAATATGGAGATACCTCAAAGAGCTGGGATTAGAGGTTTCATTTGACCCAGCCATCCCTCTACTGGGTATCTTTCCAAAAGAATTAAAAGAATCATATCACAGTGATGTATGTGCACCCATGTTTATAGTGGTACAGTTTGTAATAGCTAAAACTTGGAAACAGCCCATTTGCCCATCTGTTGGAGACTGGTTAAAGAAGATGTGGTTTTTCTATGAAGTGGAATACTACTCAGCCATAAAAAATAAGAAATTAGAGTCATTCATAGGAAAATGGATACATATTGAGGATATACTCCTAAGTGAAATAAATAAGTCACACATGTATAAATACCAAATAGTTTCTCTATAATGGTATATAAGATCCTAATAATATAATTGACAATGTGAAATAGGGAGAAAAGGGCTAAAGGTGTAGGGGAGGTGGGAAAGGTAGGGGTAAGGAAATAAGGGAAAAGAAAAAAAAAACATGAGAAAATGAAAAATGGAAATAAAGTATTTGTAAATAGGAAAGGGAGGAGGGGGTGATGGGAGGGTAGGTGTAAGGGGAAAAAATGAGAACCAAGACCTGTCATGTAAAGGTACAAGATCCCAATGAAATGTAACTGTACTGTATACCTAAAATTTATTGGTAAATAAACTCAATGAGAAAAAAAAGGAAGAAAATATTCAGTTAATATAAGAGATATTCTGATGTTATAAAAATTAAAACATCTAAAAACTAGTTGTAAACAGTGTATGAAGAGGTAAACAACTGCTTAAAACTTGGATTAACCAACACTTTGAAGAAATAAATTCATATCTCTGGGAATTAAATAGGTTAAATGATGAAATTATGATAAATTATGAAGATTAAATGATGAAAATTTTAAGGCAAATTATGTCCTTGAAGCTGCCTAGGACAGAAGGTTGGAAAGGTTTTTCTTTTTAAATTCCTATTCAGAATGTCAATAGCTTCTGTGATGCTCTTAAAGGTGGTTCTATTTCCCCCAGCCCCACATGTAGATCTAGGACCTTGATGGCAACATCTGGATGGATGGCATCTATTACCCCCTGAGTTTCACTATTGTTTAATACTTCACTGATGCTTCTCTAAGTAAGCATGACTTTAGTTTCATCTAGTTTATGGCTTTAGGCACATTTTTCTTTGCCTACTTTAATGCCATTTCCATGAGGCCACAGCAATACTTTTTCAGTGAGCCAGGTTCGACTGATTATGGGCATTAAGGCTGGGTTGACTCAGCCTTTGGGCTAAATTTAGAAAAATATAGAAGCACAAATGAGTTAAGTAGCATTTAATGTAGGAGCAGATGAGGCACTCACTAGTGCAACAGTGTTTTCTAGGTACAGCTTTAATGAATCTAGGTAAGGATTGTCAAGGTGGATTCTTTCACTTCTGTTTTTCCACAATTTTCTTAAGATCAGGAAAAATCTTAGTCTTTTAATTATAAGCCCAGACAAATGCTGAGCTCTATGAGGAAATACAGATCATGTCTTAACAAAGTTCTATCCTCAAAAGAACCTTTATTTACATATAATATTGCTTGAGTAATTTTTCTTGTATATTTTATGCCAGATTATTGCAAAGTGTGTTTTTTCCACTTAAACAAGTTTTCTCCCAGTAGGCATCATTGTGAGTTCCTCAAATACCTCTCTGGAAGGACATTATCCTAGAATCCTTGAACCATAGAAGTTTTACCTCCCTTCCCTCCTAGTTCACAATGCCTCCATTCCTTTTTCATACACCCAGAGACTGATGGCCAAGTGATTCTAAAGATCAGTTTGTGGCGGGGCTTTTCTACTAGTGTGTGGAAGCCTCTGTGTTCTCATTTGTAAAACAAAGGGATAATCCAATTATCTTCTTCATCGGGTTAGTCTAAGGATTAAATGAGATAAAGTACTCTATTAGCCAGGGTTTTCCAGAAAAATATGAACACAGAGACAAACAGACAGACAGGCCGACTGACGAGACAGAGATGGGAGACAGATCAAGAGTTGACTCACATGACTACAGAGGTTGAGAAATCCCAAGATCAACCATCAGCAACCTGGAGACTGAAGAGAGCCACTGTTGTATTTCCAAGCTGGAAGACCTGAGAACCAGGAAAATTGATGGTGTAACTTCCCTGTGGGAAAGTTGGCCTGCTAGAGACCCAAGAACAGCTCATGTTTTAGTTTAAGTCTAAAAGATGAAATAGATCAATATATAAATTCAATAGTCAGACAGCATGAATTTTCCCTGGCTCTACTCTTTGTTATATTCAGGTTTTCAATTGATTGGGTGAGGCCCACTCAAATTCAAATTAGGAAGATAAATTTGCTTTATTTAGTACACTAATCCCAGTAGTAATGCCATTCAAAAATAATCTCACAGACACAACCACCATGTTTGGCCAAAAGTATGGGTATCTCATTAACAATCACAAGATCTTAGCATTTTACCTGACACTTTTGAGAATTCAGTGGATGCCAATGCAAGAGCCTTTTTCAGACTATTTCTAAGTCTCACTAATCTCTTTCTTTCTTTAAACTTTTCTAATGTCTTAATGGTAGTACCATAAAGTAATGCATTTACATAGCACTTAAGGTAGCACAATACATTTTATGGATTATTTCCAGTTTGTTTTTGCAAAGAGATTACAAAAAAAAAAAAGAAAAAAGAAAAAGAAAATCACTGGCATCATTATTAGCCAAATTAGTGAGGAGAACCATGGCTTTTCCCTTCCTGCTCATTAGAGAAAGGAGAGGGATCTTGTCCTACATCAATGCCAAAGAAAAGAAGATGCTATAAGTAAACCATTCTTGAAGATTTAAGTTTGTCCATTAGAGAGGAAGACTGGCATCTAGTTGGACATCTAGTTGGAGGACAGCTAGGCTAAAAAACCTCTTGGCCCAGTTTGTACTATTATAGCCAACTGTAGTTTGGGAACAAGTTCTTAGGAGAGTGAGAGGTAGCCTGCCTCAGAGTTGGGGAGATTAGACATTATGTGTAAAGCCTACTTCTTTCATGGGAATAGATACCAAACACAAGAGCTTAGGGGGCAGGTAGAAAGAGCCTGGAAGGCAGGTAGGAAGGGATTGTAGTGTGCTGGTAAGAAGATGGCAGCAATCTTCACTATATCCCACTCCTTTGAAACTTTGAGGGGGCACAGAAAAAGGTTTCAGCAATCCCATGCTTTCAGAAGGATGAAAGAGGAAAAGAAAAGAAAAAAGAAAAAGAAAGAAAGAAAGCCAGCAGCCACTTCAAGCATTGCAATACCTAGCCCATAGAATGAGCTAGAGACCAATGGACTTTTGGCTACCTCTCTCCAAGGAGTTCTCATCAGCAGAGCAGAATAATGCTTGACATTCCTCCTACAAACACCATGTCTCTGTCCTGAGCAGATCACCTCAAACAGGCTGTTAGCAGCTTTCTCATCATGAAGGAGACTGAGATACATCCCACCACCAATAGAGAGCCATTTCTCTTTCCTCATTACTCTTCACACCTGTAAAACAAAAGATTTGGAACCTGGAAAGAGGGGAAGAAAACATTTCCCCAGAAGACTATTAATTTTCATTCCTCCACTTCTGGTGCTAATGCAGGAGGAAAAGTTAAAATGCTTCTCTCTCTCTAAGTTTCAGATTCTCCAAGTAGAGGCGAAAAGAGCTCTTCACTAGGTTTAAATAAAAACCAGTTTAAACTAGACTTCTATATAGGACCAGTCTTGATTATTTTAAAATAACAAAACATACAAAGACAGTAGCAGCAATGATAAACATCTAATTTTTTTCCTCTGAACACACAAAAAGACTAAATATCTTATCCGCCTTTGGAATTGGGCAGGGCTGTGTGCTAACAGATATAAGCAATAGTGGCAAATATCACTTTAGCGATGAGAGTCACTCCAGTGTTTTCTCCCCGTGCTCCGGCCTCCTGAAAGGTCTACTCTAAACAGAGTCAGAAGATGTTAGCAGGCTGCATCTCTGAGTCACCTCTTCAAAGGCAGAAGCCACTCCACGTTTTCCACAAGTAGGAAATAAACTGGGTGGGAGATTTAGTTCAGTGGTTCTGCCACCTGCCTCCCCTTGCAAGCACAAAGTCCCAAGTTCGATCCCCAGTACAAAAAAAAAAAAAGAAAGAAAGAAAGAAATCTTAATAGAGTCACTTTAATTCCTGGTTAATTCATAACCACAGGGTAATTTAAACTATTCTGACTAATGTAGGAATTGATACTGAGGACAGGAAGAAGCTGTCAATACAAAAACCTAAAATATCTGGCAGAAGTTTACCCATCAAGTGATGGGCAAACAGGTATCAGAGTCTGGGAAGACAGTGATGCTGGCACAAGGGTGCAGAACATTTCTTAAAATTGTTGTCAGAGATAGCAGGGTGTTCCTTAAATTTATATTATTGCTGAAGGAATTATGACACACAGCTTTAAAACAATGCAAATTAATTAAAGTTCTTTAGAGCAAAAATTCTACATGACTCTTACCTGGTGTCAATGGTCTGCATTTCCTCCTGCAAGGTCTGGAGAGACAGCATATTCTTTTCGGTTGAGCTGTTGGCAGAATCCAATTCCTTGCAGATGAGACCTACATTTCCTTAGTGACTGTTAACTCAGCGCTGAGCTCTGCTGGCTTCCAACGGCCATGGCATTCCTTCCACCAAGCCAGCATGGGCAGAGAGCAGCTTTTCATGTTGCTTCTCTGACTCATCTCCTGGCCTCCCTCTTTAGTAACTCATAGGATTAGATCTCAGCCACCTAGGTAATGCAGGGTCATTTCCCTATTTAAACAAAGTGTCTTGTCTTGTTTTACCTCTGTTTTAATATCTCAGTTGGCACAGATTTCTTTTTTAATATTTATATTTTTAACTGCTAACTCATTTTGTCCTTGAACTTCTCAAACATATGCAAAAAGGGAGAGGATAGTGTAACGTGTGGCATGTGCTCATCACCCAACCTCAACTATGATTGAGCCATGGGTCAAGCTTCTTTCTTCTTTTCTTTCTTCCTATTTTCTTTTTCCTACTTTGATTTTTGAGACTGGACAATGCTATGTAACTCAGGATGGCCTCCAACTTTCAACAATCCTCCTGCCTCAGTCTCCCAAGTGGTGGGATTTCAAGTGTGTGCCACCACAACAGGCTCAAGCATGTTTCGTATATATATATATAGATATATGTCTCCTGGATGTTTTTATCAGAGTATATTTGGGGAATTGATACATGTACGTAACACATCTTAATTCTTTTTTTCATCTCCTACCTCCCATCCCTCCCTGCTCTCTTCAACTCTTGATCTCTTTCCCTTTTGTAAAAGCTCTATTTTCATAATTTCCCCCCTCAATTCTTTTTTCTCATCTCCTAACCCTCTCCTGTCTTTCTCTTCCTCCATCTCTTATTTCCCTATCTCTTTGAAAAAGATTTTCCTATTGATTTGTCATTCATACATGTATGTGTTTTTCACATAAGAGAAACCATGTGATACTTAAGCATGTATGTCTGTCTGATTGATTTCACTTAATATTATGGTCTCAAGTTGTCTCCATTTATCTATGAACTCCTAAAGTTTATTTTTCTTTGTGCACAAATATGACATTTTTCTCATCCATTCATCTATTGATGGGTAAATAGTTCATTTCCAAGATTTAGCTATTACAAAATATGCTGATATAAGCATTGGTATGTGGGTATCATCATAAGATGACTTTAATTCTTTCAGGAAGATACCTAGAAGGGGAATAGCTAGGTCAAATGGAATTTCTATTTTTAGTTTTTTGAGAAATTTCTACACTGATATTCATAGTGGTTGTACTAGTTTACATTCCCACCAACAAGGCAGAAGAATTTCTTTTTCCTCACATCCTCTCCAGCATTTGTTATTGTTTGATTTTTTTTGATGATAGCCATTCTTTCTGGAGTACGATGGTATATCAATGTTGTTTTAGTTTGCCTTGCGCTAATGGTCAGGGATGTTGAACATTTTTTCATGTATTTAGTGGTCATTTGTGCTTCTTTTTCTGAGACGTATCTGTTCATTTCAGTTGCCCATATTTTCACTGGATCTTTTATTTTGGAAAGTCCATTTTTTTAAATTAATTATGTCATCTAGATGCTAGTCTTCTGTTGGAGGAATAGCTGACAACATTTTTTTCCACTCTGTAGGATGTCTTAATTTCCTTTGCTGGGCAGAAACTTTTCAATTTGATATGGTCACATTTATTGATTTTTGGTATTGTTTCTTGTGCCACTAGGATTCCATTCAGAAAGTCTTTGTCTAAACCTATGTCTTCAAGAATTTTACTTATTTTATATTCCAGCAGATTAAGTGTTGCTGGTTTTTTGTTTTTGTTTTTGTTTTTGGTACAGGGGATTGAACTCTGGTCCTTGTGCTTGCAAGGCAGGCAGCGGAACCACTGAGCTAAATCCCTGCCCCTAAGTGTTGCTGTTTTAACATTGAGATCTTTGATTCATTTTGATTTTAGTTTTGTACATGGTGAGATATATAGGCCTAGGCTCAATCTTCTGCATGTGGGTATCAAATTTTTCTAGCACCATTCTTACAGTTTAAATCTAGATGTCTTCCCAAAGCCTCAGCAGTCATAGGTGAGGCTTTTCGGAAGTGGTTGAATCTAAAGTATATGCTGCTGGAATCAAAGATGTGATGCTAGGATTGCTTCGTGGTGTAATACTAGGATTGAGGCTGCTGCACCCTGGGCATGAGTGCTCTCTACCCTAATGGTGGGTAGCCTGGATAAGATATAAGAAAGAGAGGTTTGTTACTTGTCGTTTGCTGCTTTGCTTCTTCACTGCTTTTTTTGCCTGCTAGCCACCATAAACTGTTTCTCCTCTACAATTCCCCTCTGCCATGCTACCCTACCTTGGAGCCAGCCATTATTGAACTGAAACCTCTGTGAACTATGAATTAAGTAAACCTTCCCTTCTCCAACTTTGAGTGTCAATTATTTTATCTCAGCAAAGAGAAAGTAACTAAGACAACTATTCGTTAAAGGAGCTATCTTTCCTCCAGTGTATTTTTTGGCCCTTCGTCAAAGTTCAAATAGCTGAATGTGCCTGGGGTGTTTCTGCATCTTCTGTTCTGTTCCATTGATCCATATGCCTGTTTTTGCGCTAGTACTGTGCTGTTTCAATCATAGTAGCTTTGTAGTTTAACTTCAAATCTGGGACTGATGCCTCCTATTTTGCTTTGTTATCCAGGATTGCTTTTGCTATTCTGGGTCTCTTTTGGTTCCATGGGAGTTTCAGAATTGTTTTCTCTAGATCTGTGAGAAATGATGTTGGTATTTTAATTGGGATTGCATTAACTTCATATATTAGTTTTGTAAAGGCATTTTGATTATATTAGTTTTGCTCACCTAGAAACAAGGGATATCTTTCCATTTTTCAGATTTCCTCTTTGATATCCTTTTTCAGAGTGATGCAATTTTCATTGTAGAGGTCTTTCACTCCCTTGGTTAGGTTAACTCATAAGTGCATAATTTTTCTTGTTGCTATTGTTATTGTGAATGACATTGCTTTCATAATTTCTTTCTCAGGAATCATTATTAGTGTATAGGAACACTATTGTTTGGGGGGTGTTTATTTTGTATCCTGCTACATTGTCAAATTTTGTTATTAAATCTAGGAATCTTTTGGCAGAATTTTCTGAGTCTTGTAAGTAGGGGATCATGTCATCTGCAAATAATGATACGTCGACTTCATCCTTTCCTATATGTCTCCCTTTTATTTGGTTATTTTGGCACAGATTTCTGTGACTTCAAAAGGTATGGGGATTACTCTGCACCAGGCTACAGTTCCGCAGTGAATGCCAGCTGTGTGTCCTCTAATCCAGTTCAGGGCTGGCACTCTCTACCAGACAGTGATAGGTCCCACAGATTGAAGACCCAGTCCCCAAGACTGCTCCTCCCAACACTTACACTCCAATTATAAGCCCCACTTATTTTACCTGTGCTTCAACCCACACTCTATAAATTGGGGGTTCTGACAACTATGTCCTCATATTCGATTAATTTCTCCCAAGTGGCTGAAAGAACTCAGGGAAACATGTTTATCAGTTTATTTTGAAAATATCATGAAGGTATAGATCAAAAGATAGGCAAAGAGAGGCTGGATGAGGGGTGCAGAGCTTCCATACCCTCTCCAGGTACCATGCTCCAGGAACCTCCAAGGTCAGTTCTCTGGAGTCTCTCCAAACCCTGTCTTGAGATTTGAAGGACACTTCGTTGCATAGGTAGGTGACTGAAGCATGGACAAGTATGTTGAAATGTGATTGAACAAAAAGAGCATGGTCCAATGCTAACAGACTGGGTGGGGAAGCCCAGCCAGGCCTGTCTGGTCAGATTCTTAGCCTCTTTGTGCAGAGTTCCTACCTCTAGGGCATTGGGCAAACCCCTCAGGAATAAAGAGGGTCGTAGACTATTAGACAAGGGTAGGTCAGAAAGATGGGGAGATTCAAGAAATCTAGGTATGACTTTCCTTGAGGAAGAGGAATTCTGGTTTTGATGACCTGCTTTAGGGAGGGTGTTACAAGCCAGGAAACATGGGTAAAACCCTAAAAATAAATATCATGACACCACAAAGGTTAGCTCATGAAAAATCTTATTCCATCTGTCACCTTGATTTCCTTTGCCATATAAACTAACATATTCATAGTTTGGGGGGGATTAGGATGTGGACATTTCTCAAAGCTATTAGTATGCCTAACACAGGTGGCATATGAGCCAGACAGATTTGTATTTCCAGAGGAAGGGGTTAGAAAACAGAATCTCATGAGTTGATTGATGTTAGCAGCATTTGGAAAGGTGTTCCATAAAAGACATGAGCTAAGAAAACATAGCAATTTGTAAGTAGAAATTAAAGGAAATAAAGAAGCTCTAGAAATTCAGAGCCCTGCAGGTATGGAAAAGGCTTCTGTTTCTAATGCCCAAAGAAAGAAATGAAATATGAATGAATAAGGCTTTTTACAACAAATATAGGATAACCTTTCTTTTTCACATTCATTTTTTTTCTTTTTGTTTTCCAGTGGTAAGAAATGAACCCAGGGCTTAATGTGTGCTAGGCAAGTGCTCTGCTACTGAACTACACCCCTAGGCCATTTAAATGGCTAAATTTAAATGCTGTACTGTTCAGGCAGACTTCAAACTTGCAATTCTCCTGCCTTAGCCTCCTGAATACTCAGTTTTATAAGTGTGCACTAATGTACCCAGCAGAATATACTTTCAATATAATTTCAATTTAAGACAAAAATGAAGACAAAATATTGGGTGTGTCATAAAATTTTTCAGTTGGATAAAAAAACTCAAGCAGAGATAACTGTGAGTGATTTCCTTCTTCTGGGCTGCTGGTACTCTTTGGGCAGGCCCCATGAAGTTAAAAATGAGGAGCAGCACATGAGGGGGCAAAGTAAAATAGGGTTTAAGAAATACTATCAAGGAAGATTTGGATTGTGGTCCCTGGACACATGGAATTAACTGATTGTGAATAGATCATAAGCCTGCTGGGTTTGGGGAAGAAATGCAAAGCCAAGGAAGCATAAGCTTGGGACTGCTTCAGACATGAAGCAACCTCAAGAAGGTCTCTCCCAAGTATCAGTTGCAAATGTGGCTTTGAAAGGGATGTGAACTAGGAAGAATCTCCCGATGGCAAAGCCAGTGGCCATAGATTGCAGGGACAGGTTGCTGATAGAAAAGTATTTCTACTCAGTGCAGGGTCTGGACCAGGGAGAAGTAAGGGAGGCATTTGTCCAAGGCACAAAGTTTATGGGCCATGAAGAGAAAACCTCTCAGTAATCTGGAAGATAAATTTTAATGCAATATTTTATAAAATAAAAATAAATACAAAGAAACCCATATTGAATAAAATATAAATATTTGAAATACAAACAGAACTCCTAGGCTAGCATGCAGTCATGCGAGTGTAGGTCTCTCAGCTCTGTTAGGGGCCTTATGTCAAGAGATGGAACTCCAGTGTGGAAACAGACAGACTGTCCAGCCAAGACTAGGACAGTTGCCCTCCTGGGTATCACTCTGTCTAAATGGACTGTGTACAAGTGAAACACGCACCTTTGATGTGTTAGGTCACTGACATTTTAAGTTTCATCATTATTCTAGCCTAACTTAGCCTATGCTAACTAATCAGAAGGTAGCTGATGATTTTAGAATTCATCGAGGGTGCATATTGGCCCAGAACATTGAATGGGGAGACCAGAAAAAATGGAAATCATGTCCTGTTTGTAATTCTATTTGAGTGTATCCACCACAAGAGGAAATCAGTATGGAGATTTCTCAAAAAATTAAAACTAGAAATTCCATTTGACTCAGATATGCCCCTTCTAGGCATCTTCTCAAAAGAGTTTAAATCATCATCTCACAGGGATATGCGCATATCCATTTTCATAGCAACACGATTCATCATAGCTAAATTTTGGAAGGGCCTATTAGTTCATCAACAGATGACCAGATAAAGATGTGGCATTTACACACAATAGAATTCTACTTGCCAGTAAGAAAAATGCACCTTCAGACCATAATTTTGCATGACATAAAGCAGACACACAAGATGAATATATCACATTGGTTCTTTTATATGACAAACCCAAACTATAAATGGAACAAGATAAAAGATAGTTCACAGGAAGTAGTGAGAGAGCTTTCTCAAAGGGGAAAGGGATCAAGAGATGAGGGAGAGGGGAGAGAAGGAAAGAAAAGGGCTGAAAAAAATTATTAAGATGTGCTGTGCACACGTACCAACTCCCCATCAGGAATGTAAGCATTATGATCTGCAAACACATAGTAATACAAATGGCTAACTAATAAAAAAGATCCATATATATATATCATTTATGAATATTTTTCACTGTACCTTTACAGCAGTTAAAGTTCATTGCAAAGTTGAAAGGAAAATACAGAGATCTCCCATCTACCCTTTGCCCCACATGTGCTATCAACACCTTCCACCAAAGTAGCCCATGAGTGCAGGGAATGAATCGGCACACGTCGTCATCATCACCCAAGCCATGGCTCACACAACAATTCACTCTGAGAGTCGTACATTCTATGGGGCTGGACAAATGTACAGTGACATGTTTCACTGCTGCGGCACCATATAGTGTATTTTACCTACCCTAGAAATCCTCTCTGCTCCATGCAAGTCTTGACTATCTTAACCCCCAACAACCAACCACTGATCTTTTTCAGAATGTCATATAGTTGGAATCATATATTGTAGTCTTTTAGATTGTTTTATTCACTTAATGTGATGCATTTGTGATTTCTTCATGCCTTTTCATGGCCTGATAGCTCATTTCTCTGCAGTGATGATTCACATTTCACTGTCTGGATACACCATGGTTTATTTTTGTGCTCACCTACTGAAGGACATCTTAGTTCCTTGTAAGATGTGGCAATTAAGGACAGAGCTGCTACAAACATCCAAACGCAAATTTTTGTGTAAAAATATTCAGCTTTGTTGGGTGAACCAAGGAGCACTATTGCTGGTTAGAATTTGTTTAATTTTCTGAGAAACTGGCAAACTGTCTTCTGAAGTGGTCGGCCCATTTTGTGTCCATTCTAGCAATGAAAAGAGTTCCTGTACTCTAGGTATATAATTTTAAGAAATTCAAAAGAAAGTTTTTCTAAAAATGAACATTTGGACTTCTTACAAAATGTTTTTTAAAAATACAATAATGCTGAAGCATTAACAGAAAAATATAGAAGATGGATTTTCCTTGGGAAACACAGCACTCTCATGCAGTAAGGTCTCCTTGTGAATAAATCAAATGAGGTAATGTCAAGTACAAGCCTTTTAATTTGTTTCAAAATATATTTTCTCTCTTCAGGAATCTTGGTTTGAGCAAGATGATGAGCAGTGACCCAACGTATCATTTCCTGTTGAGATGATTGAGAAGCCGGGGGTGACGGCTGATTTTCCCAGTGTCTTGTTGTTTTCATCACATAGGAATTATGATTTGAGATCCACTAATTAGTGATCAACCTCAGCATGAAGTGAACCTCTGTCATCATGGCTGAATTCCAACCCATAGATGCAACTCACTTTATTCAGTCATATATTTCTGATATTTTATACAATTGTATTATTTTGCTCCCAAATTATGTTTTAGTGCTATTTATTTTCTCTCTTATTCACATGTCAGCATAATTGGAAGTGATACACTTTTCTGTCTTTAAGTTAATCTGTCAAGGAGTTAAGGATCTAAATAAACATTTAAACACACTAATATCATTAAGTTTTAATTACTATGTAGTAGAATCACTACCCCCTGCTGAATTTTTATTCTTTTCTATCATTAGTTTTAGCTTTCAGGTTGTATATCAACAAGCTTTTTAAGAACCTGCTAGTAGGTAGGGGTGTCGCTCCTGGTAGAGCATGTGCATGGGATGGTGAGGACTTAGGTTCAATTCCTAGCACCAAAAAATAGAAAATAAAATAAAAGTTTCCTTGTTCTTAGGAATGGAAAAATTCAATTCCTAGCACCAAAAAATAGAAAATAAAATAAAAGTTTCCTTGTTCTTAGAACTCTAGGAATGGAAAACTTGGCGAGCGTTCCTCAACACTTAGGCAGCTGTCCATAGAACTTCCAAGGTGAGTAACCTTTAATAGTTATGTCTCTGAATTCAAAAGAGAAAAGCCTTATGAAGAAAGGAAAGAGTTGATTTTTAAAAAAAATACATTTCAGGCAGTTTGTAGTTTCTGAAGATACACAACTTAGGAGGCCTCAGGAGGGAAAATATTATGGTTTTTTCAAGAGACGGTAATAGAAAACTTACAGAAGAAATAGATGAAATAATGTTCAGTCTCACTTTGAGTAAATATAAAATTCTAAATGAGATAATCTTTCAGTCTGTGAATTGGGATACACATCCTTAATGACCTTTCAGTAGATGAAACAGTCTGTGGTCTGGCTGGTGGGACTATAAGTATTCCCGAAAACTGGGAGCCAGACTGTACGTAGGTGGAAAGGAGAGATAGGGATGGAGGGAAGTAGGACAAAGATGGGATAGATGGACGGATGGATGGATGGATAGATAGATAGACGGACCAATTTTCCATGGTGAATGTATTTATTATGTATTATAAATACATACTAATAAAAATAAACAATATTCTTGAAAATAATTTGCAACACTTATGTATTCTATAAGAAATTCACTCAGTACTATCAGAACTGTATATAATTGTGTCGATAATATATTCTAAAATATGCTTTTCAATGAATATGAGCTCTAAACAATAAAAAAGTGAAGCCAACATAAATTCCAATAATGAAAGCTTGGTTACATGCTTTATACAACAGCCCAGACACTTAGAAAATGGTGAGTCTTTTATGTTTCTCTCCTAATTCACATCCTTGCTGGAAAACCTTGAGCAAAGAATTTAATGCCCCTTAATATCAGTCTTTTCATCTGAAAAATGGGAACAACAATGTCTAAGGTTCATGGATATTATATGACAAAGGCCTTTATATTAAAAAAAAAACTCCACTTTCGGTTTTCATTAAGCAGGCATATTTTAACTAACTAAAGCTACATTGTCAACTTGATTGGATAGAGAGACATCTAGGAGATATGGAAGGCACACTTCTGTGTTTGTGTGTCTGTGAGAGCATTTCCAGAGATGATAGTCAGGTAGGCCTGTGCACTGAGGAGGAAATGATCCCCTCCCCTCCTGCCGATTGTGAGCAGCACCATCCATCCAATAGGCTGCCAGTCTGGATGGAACCAAAGCAGAAAGAGAAAGCCAGCACTAGAGAGCTCTGTTTTGTTAGAGCAATGCATCTCTTGATGCTGCCATCGCTGGTGACCACCACACTTAAGCTTTTTCTACTTTTCAAGGCAGATTCATACCAGAGGCTCTCACATACAGGTCGTGGGCTCAGACTGAGGCTGCATCATTTGTGTATTATAATATATATTCATTATATAGTAAATTGAATATAATTACATATTTACCATACACATACCATTGATTCTTTTTCCCCCATAAATTCTTTTTCTCAGGCATTTGTCACAGTGCTGAAAAGCTAACAAAGACTCTTTCTAGCTCCATGACCTGAAGTAAAGACTGAAATTCTTGGAGGCTCACTTACTTATATGTAAAGAGGATAGTAAAAGAACTTGCTCATGGGTTATTTTGAAAGTTAAATAAGAAATAAAGTGTTTGGCATGATTCCTTGCACCCAAGAACTCAGTGGGAGCTTTGGGGACGAGCCCTTCTATAGCATTCATTTTCACCAGGCTTCCATCTTGCTACTGCTTTGGTTTCCCACTGATCCTGGTTTTAGGAAGCAGGTGTACTGACAGTGTATAGCATCTTATGCACACTAGTAAAGTCTGTCTCTCATCACAGTCTTATGAGTTTGAAAAACACGAATCAGTTTTTTGAAGCTGATCTAGTGCACACACCAGCAAAACTGAGCTTTGAAAATGCACACCAAGGATCAGCCCCCCAAATAGAATACTACATAAGATACTGTATTATCTTACTAAAAAGATCATTCTTTAAGACTTTAAAGATGATTAGGTCATGAAGACTTTGCCCTCACAAACGATTAATGCCTTTATCACAGGAGTGGGTTCCTAAATGAAAGGTCATTAAGCCCTCAACCCCTGTACTTCCCCTGTGTGATCCCTTCTGCCACGTAAAAGCAGGCCTTTACCAGATATGATCTTTCTATCATAGAGTCTGCAGTCTCCAAACTGTGTGTGAAATAAACTTTTATTATTTATAATTTACCTTGTTGGTAGTGTTCTGTTACAGCAGGAGAAAATGACTAAGACACCATTAATCCTTTTGCTTTCAAAATGCTTTACAACACTGCATCAGTGAAATTTTACTTAGTGAAATTTCAAACAAAACAAAACAAAACAAAATACTTCATACTTTATCCTTTAAGGTACCAAGAAACAACTAGAAAGATTATTCACACCAAATGTCCCACACAAACTAGTCCATCAAAATTTCTTCTCTTGTCTTTTCCCTGTGATCCTCTTACATTACCATCTGGTAATCATTCTTTCTGTCTTTCCTTTCCTCCCATCAAAGATCGCTTTAAGCACAAGGGGAGGGGGATGGGGACCAATAACCTCATTCACATTAAGATGTAAATTAGTAATTCCCTGCAAGTCTTAATAGGGTCTCTCCCGTGGGGAATTTATATTTTAATGTGAACCAAAGGACCACATCTATAAAAGTATAATTTCAAGGATCGAAAGATAAGTAAGAAAAGGTCACCCAAGGAGGCTGTAGGCACTTTTCAAACTTCTAGATTTGTCAGGTCCTGGGCACTGGCACACAGTAAGGTCTGGAGGAAGAGCCAGGAAATGAGAACTAGGCAGAATACTGTGAATCCCCCAAGTAAGCCAGAGGAGCAAAGAGGGAGGCAGAATTGTGGAATGAGCAGGATTGGTGGCAAGTGGAAGTCAGTGGTTCAGCTCCTCCAAAGGTCAGCGCAGGGCAGGCCTAGCAAGGAGGAGCCCAGGCAAAGATGGGGAAGTCTGGCAATGGGCAGTTGATAGACGTCCAGACCTATGGGGAGGGCTGGGGATTTAGCTTCCTGGCAGCAGTGCCAGGAAGCATGGTTTTCATTGGGAGTTTGAGAGAACCAGGGTAGAAATTCTAAGCTGAATCTGGGAGTCAAGCCAGGAAGCCAAAATGACACCTGGGACTCTAGGGCTGCAACTTTTTAACTTCCTGGTCCCACTGCTTATTCAAGAATGATAGTATTCTACCCAAATTGTTTAGAGTAAGTGGGTCACAAATTTGATGTGGACATAACCTTGCTTGTCTCTTTGCCTAGCTCCACTTAATTCTTCATTCCATTTTTCTTCAGTGTGTGACATGGGAACATTTTAATGATTGATCTTCTAACCATCCTTCCTAGGTTTCCACCTTTGGGCCTCCATTTCTATTTTTTACCAGTTGATTTCCTTCTATTCTCTACCCCTGGCTCGGTTCTAGCTTCTTACACTCACTTCCCAAATGCTTTCCACGCAGAGTAGTCAAGAGATGGTAGATTCGTCAGACTTTCATCATGGAGACCAAATGCCAGATGTATACAACTTAAAGGAAGAATGACATTTTTACTTATAGTTTCAGAGGTTTCAGTCCATGGCTAAAGGCAGAAACAGTATGGCCGAAGGGCATTGCAAAGCTGTTCGATTTATGGCAGGCTGGAGGCAAAACACTTGAGTGCTTTCTGCAAACTAGCTAAGGACCAAATACTCATCCACCCTACTGACAAGGTTCAAGATAAATGTCTTCGTATTCCCCACTTTATAGATGATCACATCGAAGAACAGAGATTTCAAGTAAGTCCAACAGCAAAGGTGTTAAGTGTTATAAGATTTTATAGTTACTAAATACTGCAAAAATTTTGGGCCTTTTAGCTATAAATAATAGAAAATTGAATGAAAGTTGCTTTAATGATGCCATTAATTACTTACTGTGAGAGAAGTGTAGAGCAAGGAGATCCCCAGTGGTTCCCAGTGGTTCATTATTATCCCCAAATGCCCAAGACCTTCTTTGTTTCTGTCCTGTTTTCTTTAGCACGTTGGTGTTCCGCTTTCGTGGTGCCAAAATGGCTGCAACAATTCCAGGCTTCTTGCAGATCACAACATCAAAAACATTTCTATCACTCATCCCATTATTAAAGCCCATATGGCACACTTCTCATATCTCATCGGCCAGAATTACATCACATATTTAAGACTAAGGAATCACCAAACAAGAGGTAAACTACTCAGATTGTCCTAGACATGATTGTGGTTCACCTATTTGGGCTTAGGGGAAGCCTTCTTAACAGACAAGTTTCTCTGAAGCAGGTAAATAAAATCAGAGTTCTGTGAAGAAGAAAGTGAAGAAAGGCTGGGAAGGCAACAAAAATGCCTATTGGCATCTCTTACTTTGTGTCTGCTGTTGTGTTGAGCATCATGTTATCCAATATGTCCAGTGACTGCAATTTGTAAAGATTGTTATGAGGCTCACATTGTAGATTTCTCTCTGAAAGCTGAAGTAAATTCTCCAGAATCATTCAGCTAAGAAATTGTACATCGAAATTTGTGCCCTGAATCAAAACTGAGTTTCAAAGCAAGAGTTCTTAACTCACTACCAGCCTTTCTTTTCCATTAAATGCAAGCAAAATAATGTGCCTTAGAATCAAAGGCATAGCAGGGATGAAGTTCTAGACTGCCAAGTTAAGGAAGGATTTTCAAATGTGATACCAGTTTACCCAGCCCATGTATCCAAAATACCCTCTTTTGCTTGCTCTTGCTCCTGATTGATGAAACAAGGGCAAGACCAGGCACAAGTCATGATTGAATACACTAGTGACATATTCTTCCTTTTTACTTCAAACCCATAAAGACACCCTCATGTTAAGTTGTCTCTTTCTCTGTACCGTACCTTAGAAATGTGTGGGGAGGGCTAGGGATTTAGCTCAGTGGCCTGCGTCGCAAATGCACAGTCCTGTGTCCATTCCCCAGTCCTGGAGAAACAAAAAACAAAATGTGTGGAGAAATAAGCAGAGAGCCCTGCCATTTCTTGCTGCCCTCTCCTGGTCTCACCTTCCTAGAGACCTTGGTGCCTACCATATCCAACCTAACACTGGTCAAGTCATGAGTGTATCACACTTACACAGACACACAAAGACAGGCCAACCTATTGCCATCTGATTGACTCAGGAGGAGACATGGATCCCTGCCAAAAGTCAGGGGAATATTAAAGGCTTGGAAGCTGAAGCAAAGGAACCCTTGCTAGTGTATGTTATGGTATGTATCCTGAGGGGAATGTTACAAAAGAGACTTGAAGGATAGAGCATATACATTATCTCTTAAGTAAGAGAGACACTCAAATATCTACCCAGTATAAATGCAGAGCCTTGCTGGGCTGGGGATTTAGCTCAGTGGTTCCACAGCTTGATTTGTAAGTATAAGGTCCCGAGTTTGATCCCCAGCACCAAAATAAACAAACAAACAAACAAATGCAGAACACTGTGAGGTCAAAGCAGAATGCTTTACAAACCTCGTTAGGGCAGCCATGGAAATGAGCATTCAAAAAGGCTTTAAGAAACTTTTAAATAGGGCTGGGGATTTAGCTCAGTGGTTTGGCGGCCTGCCTTGCAGACACAGGGACTTGAGTTCAATCCCCATTTACCAAAAAAAAAAAAAAAAAAAAAAAAAAAAAA
>NW_022900919.1:37533220-37534753 GCF_012274545.1 Fukomys damarensis
TAAAAAAAAAAAAAAAAAAAAAAAGAAAGAAATCCTTAAATAAAGCCAGGTTCTTCCAAAGAATTTTTAGTAGGGGGTAATATGCTAAAACTGACTATTTTATACAGGAAAGACTAAAGTTAGAGATTTTGGAGGAGGAGGTTAGGGTAGTTTCAATAAAAATCAAAGGGAAAAGATGAGTAAGAAGTATAAAGAGATAAAGATGATGCTTTTGGTTAGATTTCCTAGAAGCAGAGACTATCATGACCTCAGCAGCAACAATCAGGAAGGCATCAGGAGAGATAGAGAATAGGATCAGTTTCAGCTCAAGCCTGGCCCTAGCCTGATCCTACAGGGAGCAGGGAGAGTGGTCAGCACCACAGCTGTTTTCCCTTAAAGAAAGAAGGTGAGCTTTTCATATGCTTATAGACCACTGACTGGTGGCTGCCCAGAAACAAAACAGCTTCTCAGACCTTCCAGGTAAGATGGCTCCCATCAGTCAGGGCAACTCTCCAAAAAAGTAAAATAAAATAAATAAATGAGAAAAGAAACAGCTCTGAACTAGGTGCAGCAACACTTAAACCAGCTACGTGTCTAATCATCACTAGGAGAGGAATTTTTACAAGACTCAGAATGACAGTTTTTGAAATGAGTTTCTCAATTTACTTCCATGTTCTTCTTTTATATCTATACACTACAAACACATGTGTTTTTAAACTATAAGGCAATATATTATAAAGCAGAGAATGAGAATGATTTACTTGTTTCATACAAAACCAAAACCAAAACAAAACTGTCTTCCCCCTCTCTCTCCCCTTTCCAGGCTACATACAGAATTATAGGACTTTATAAACTATGTCAGAGAAGACCTGCATTATTTCTGTGTTAACCCTTCAATGTAAACTTGCTTGAAAAGAGAGATCAGGTCACTAGAAAGAATGAGTTTGGACCAAACCTGTACGGTCATTGATGTAAGACCCAAAACAAAGTGGTTGAGACTTGCTTAGTAGCTTGACATTTGTTCTTTATGTGTTAAGTCTCTTTAATGTATTTGGGATGGAAGGGAACAGTGTTGGGCAGACAACTCCAGGCTTATGGTAACTAAAGACCACAGAGTTGTGACAGGCCTTCCTATAATCCATTGCAACGTAGGTAAATCCCAAGGAAGAGCTGTAATTGGCCGCTTGTGCAGCACCGTCAGCCACTATAAGCAGAGTATGTGGTACAGATTGCTCTGGGCTAACAAATGGAGCATTACTTTGCCTCCCAGGGACATATCCAGACTTTGTTTCCCACATGATATGGGCAAGTGCCAGTGTTCTGGCCAATGGAATGTGCCCTCTTTCACATTCTGTCCTGCCCTGTGGACTGGACAGATGCAGGGGACCAGGCAAAGATGCTGTGGTTGAGGACGTGATATAGGGAAATGATGGAAGAAGTCTAGATTCTCAGATGCCTGTATGAAATCCTGCCTCTTGTCCAGAAACAACCATCTTGGCTCTCACCTGGGCATAAAGTAAAGTTTGCCTCTGCTACGGCATTGAATTTGTGTGT
>NW_022900919.1:37534842-37541228 GCF_012274545.1 Fukomys damarensis
TGTGTGTGTGTGTGTGTCCGTGTGTGTTACAATAGCTAATATTTCTTGTTGCAACTTCCGTGGGGTTTGTACTCAGCCTTGTGCACGAGTGTGCTCAAAACTGTGGCCTTTGGTGCCGAGTGTAGCTTGGATTAGCTCTGATTAGATTTTGATTGTGCTTGAGTCACACTTCTTTGACTATAAAAACTGTTTATGTCACAGGGATAGATTACCAGATTCTGCTGGGCCTTAATTATACACGTTCTCTTACAACGAAACACATGGAATCCGTCACTGATGGTACCCTGCAGGCCACACAGAATGGAGAAAGAAGTGCTCTGCAGACAAAGGCACAGTGCAGTGACATCATCGAAGGTGCAACTATTGATGTCGACCATGTGCACAGAAGCAGAGGGTGTCTTCAAGGAGGCTGGAGTTTGTATTTTAAAATTTGTGGTCAGAAAAAACAATGTTGATTTTCTTAGTGTCTGAAAATAATCATCTTGACCTAGAAGTCCCTCATTCTTTATGATGATTTTTGTGTTTCTCTGTCTGCCAACATATACTCTTGTTTCCAACCCGATGTCAAAACAAGGCCTGTCCCTGTCACTTTGGAGTAGTGTTCATCAGATTGACTGGGGAGAAATGTGAAAACATGAGTTACTGGGTGCCATAACTGGAGTTTTGGATTCAGTAGGTCTGGGCTGAGAATTTTTAGTTCTAACAGCTTTTAATACGATGTAGTTGCTGCTGGCCAAGCAAACAAATTCTAAGAAGCACTGCTTCTTAGACTTCTCCATCTAACAGCTTTTAATACGATGTAGTTGCTGCTGGCCAAGCAAACAAATTCTAAGAAGCACTGCTCTGGGGAAAGTGGATGGAGAAGTCAGCATGCTTGCATGTTGGCTACTACAGATGGCTTTTAGCAAGATATTAGAAGGTCACAATAGGCTTAAACAAGAAATGGCTGCTTTTAAAGCAAATATCACAGGAAATTGAAAGAATCCCTTGTACAGGACTGGACCTTCCATAGTAATGGACAGAGCTAAAAAAATAAAATAAAAGCTTTGATTGGAAAAGTTCCAGGAAATCTTCATATTTAAACAGAATAATTCAGCTGGAGACAAAGGTTAGATCAATGGCCCTGCCTCCTTCCCACCTGCTCCTATTCTTTCACATGTCTGCAAAGTGACCGGCCTTAGCTAGAAAGACACTGGACTAGAACACAAACTAACAAAAATAGATTTAAGAACTTTGTTTAGGCTAAGAACTATGTAATAACGTGAGGATACTACATTTTTGAAGTACTTGCATTGCCAAAGAATCTGTGAGCCATGGCTGATGTACTTTGGGTTGTTCCAACATTGTAACAGTCTCCAACCTGTCTCTTACACTAGAATGTAAGATGCATGAGAAAAGGATCATTTTGTTCCTCTCCACTGTGCTCAGGTTCTCATATAGAGTATAATAAATATATACTGAGGGGAAAACCCCCACAAAAATACACCTTCTAGAGATCTAAACTTTGCAGGTAGAATTTGGCTATGAAAGCTGTGTATCCCCCAGGGAAGGAATACCGTTTACTACACTCCCCAGATGTGGCCCAGAAGATTGGCTACATTATTCTCAAGTGAATGAGTGAGAGGAATAATATGTAGTGGGTAAGTGGGATAAACCAGAATGGAAAGAAGTCCTCTGGTAAAGGGGCGATACGGATTGAATATGTCCCCTAGAAGTGATGTGTTGAAAACCTAATCTCCAGGTTCATATGTTAATGGTATTTGGAGGTGGGTCCTTTGAGAAGTAATTAGCAGTAGATAAGATCATGAGAGTGAGGTCCCCATAAAGGTATTAATGGTTTTATAAGAGGAGGAACTTGAACTAGCATACTTGCTCTGTCTTAACACTTGATGGCCTCTTTCATGTTGGATTGCAACTAAAATGCCCAAACAAGATGCCAGCCCTATGCTCTCAGACTTTCTACTCTCCAGAACTGTGGAACTATGAATTAAACCAACTTACAAACCATTATTCCTTTATTTGGTGCTGAAGATCAAACTCATAGCCTTATGTATTCATGTATAACTCAAGACTTTGGTCATAAGTTAAAACTAAAATTCCGTATGTAACCCAAGCTGGTCATATGTCAGGCCAGTCATAACTCAAGGGTCCACGGCACTTCTAACCATATGCTTAATGAATTTGTGCTCAATGGAATCACTATAACTGCTCAAAGTTTGCTCATTTCCAGCAAACAGTTAGTCCAGTAAGAATAATCCCACATAGATACAGTAATTCAGCATATAGATTTACTCAGGATACCATTTAAGGTAGACTAGTTATTATAATAAGAAAACTAAAATCTTTGTGTCTTAACTCAATTAAGATTTATCTAGAAAATTATAATTTCCCTGGGGCTTAGAATCTTCAGTGGACACTGTTGCATTTGATATGGTTGGTATTCACCGGCTCTTCTTTACTGTAGGCCAGAAGTGACCCATATCACTTTCCTTACATTCCATTGGAAGAATGTTTTATATGGCCTAACCTAATGGGGAAGGTTTGGGAAGGGTGATCTAGAAAAGAATATGGATATGTGGAAAAGAATATGGATATCAGTGAATATGTGAAATTTGGGCCAAAATGCATTCCTATACATAACTTTTGAGAAGGGGCTCATTTGGTAATATTATATTTAATTGAAACATATCTTTCTTCTGTGTTGAGTGTTTCTTACTGAGAAAGTTGTAGGAAGGAGGAGGCAGAGATCTTTGTTGTCTGAATTTTAAGGAATCACATTCCCCATCAGAGAGATCACTATGACCACAAACAAAATTAATTCTGAGTCACACATTTCTCCATACTTCATATTATTTTTCATTCTCAATCATTTAATGAAATAATTTTCAACACACTGCTAATAGTTGCCAGAGAGAATTATAAATCTTGCAGAAGGTGCTAGATTTTATGCTATCAATAAACATGGTATTGAACTTTTGTCTCTCAGTCCTCACCTGCTGATCTGATAAAGGGAAATTGTGAAGAAGAAAAATGAGACAGGATTTTTCTAAATCTATACTTTGAGGTGAATAATTAAAATATTGAAGGTTAAGGGATGGCACTAAGAAAGTCGGTAGTGCCCTCAACTTTCTATTTTAATTTATCTTTTCATGATCATCCTCTGAAAGATAGATAAAATTGGAAGAGAGTTATATCACAGATAATTCCACATATAATAAATGTATACAAAAGTTGACATTTGAATTATTCATAATCTTACCTAATAGCCAGTGCAAAACTATTATTTTAACCTAAATCTAATCTAAATCTGATTTGTTTTCTCCTTCATTTATCAGGCTTACTTTGTCATCAAATTCTTTTTTCACTACTTCTTAGGAAATGTTGGTCGTTACTTTCAGTGAGATATTTTGAGTACTGCATGTGTTTGAATAGCAGGTTCTCCTATCAAGAACAAGCACTGGACTTGGACTGAGAAGACCTGGGTGTGTGTTTGCCCATTAACTGAGGAGTGGAGGGTAAGACACAGCTAACCTTGAACTCCCCAGTGTACAAGTAGAGTTCATGCATACAGCTTTTTGAATGTTATGTATTGCAAAAGAAGCAACAGAACAGGTTCGGTGCAGAAAGGTGGGGGTTATTTGGGAACAGCAGAGCTTGTGGCAGGGCTGGGATCAGGAAAGAACAAGCTCATCCTCCTTTGAGGTTGACCAGAAGCTTGACAGGCCTCTTTACCATTCCTCAAAAGCATGAAGATATTTAATGTGCTGTTCTCAGTGTATAAGTAGCATACATCATATTAACATCTTCTCCACACTGGATATGTCAAAAAACCAAGATGTAAACTGTAAATCACTAAACAAACCCTAGGTATGATTTTTCACTATTGTCTTGGGATATGATGTCAATTAAAATGTAAGCTGTATGTTTGTGTTTGAAGTTTAGAGATACAGTAAGTACCCAGTTCATAGTACTGTTTCTTTGAGAGTGGAAGTCCTTGTAATTTATAAATTTAAATAGGAAGAAAAAAAACAAGAGGTTAAATTTATGAACATATTATAAATTTAAGACTTAGGAATTTAGAAATATAGATTTCTCCATGTAAATTCCTTTATACTCTATTTCAATCATTCAGTTAGACACATTTAATTTAAATGTTACATTATTAATCTAATTCCACCATGGGTAGAGAATACACTGTGTAGAATTTCAGTCATTTAAAATTTAAAAGTTGTTTTTTTTAATACCGCGGGATTTGGTCTATTTTAGAAAACTTACAGCTTATACCTGAAAAGAATATATTTTGGAGTTATTGGGTAAGGTGATCTATAAATATCAATTGGGTCAAGGTGGTTGATACAGACTCTTTAGCTTTAGAAAAGATTAAATGCCTAATCACTTAGGGAATAGAAATTGAATATGGTAAATTCATATACAAATCTATTTTATCGCTGAGTACTCATGAGCAATTTTACTTTGTTGACTTTTTCAAACTGGGGAAATGCTCTCATTAGCTCCACATAGCTCATTTTCCCAATCTCCTTTCAGAACCTGTTCCTGAGTGGATAAGAATGGCAAGACACAGTTGTTATTGCCTATGTTTATACAAACCACAAAAAAATTTATTATAAAAACCCTTAAAGTGTTACAGCACCTTAAGCCTCACCTTTCCTAGAATTTTCTTGAAGGGAGATTTAAACTTGAGTGATCTATGAATTTGGAAATGCCTACATTTTGCTCTTCCTAATTATTGAAAAGCATAATCTAATCATTTCTTGGCCTTTTGGGTAAGATCAAGTGTGAAAAGCGTAATCTATTCAATCAGCTAATTCCTCTAAAAAAAACAAGAAGCCACAAGGTCTGAGCAGTCTATTTTCTACTCCTGTAATGTTCATGTTGGAGTTACATTTTCTACATAGGCTAGAATATGAGTGCTCTGATGGTCATGTTCAGTATAAACACAAACACCAGGAAATATGTATTTACAATTGAAATGCAGCAGAATATGCCTCCCCAAAATATGCCAGTTTGGAATAAGGATTATTTAGAGCTGAAGGCAGTTAAAGAAAAGCAGGTACAAGAAAATATCTTTACCTCCCCTCTATTTTCTTAAAAACACAACTTTAGTTTCTAAAAGTGCCCCTCCTCTGTACAAGGAAGCACAGGAGTTAACGACTAGACACAACTCCACACCTGTATCAACCCAGAGAGGCACAAGGAATATATGTAAGGAACCTTGTGAAAACTCATTCTTATCTACATTTATTTCCCCATAAATTTGCTCTCCCATGGTTTGCCACCCCTAAAGGCTCAAAGTCTTTTTACTTATTTGTGTTACTTCTTTATACATTTATTGTTCCTTTGTTAAGATGAGCCACAAACTCACGTTCTGATCACACCTTTGGGCCACTCATCAATGAGTGATCCTGAGGTAGAAGGGATAAAGATAGATAGATTATAATTTTTAAATTGCACTCTTAAAAATTACAGTCTGAAGTCACAATCAAAGCTACCCAAGGTTAAAGCCTTTCACACCACTAGGCATGTTTTTCTTCCAGGCTTCTCACTCCTAAATTCCTAAGTCTTAAATTTGTAATATGTTCATAAATTTAACCTCTGGATTTTTCTTCCTATTTAAATTTACAAATTACAAGGACTTCCACTCTCAAAGAAACAGTACCATAAACGGGGTACTATATCTCTAAGCTTCAAACACAAACATGCAGTTTGCATTTTAATCTAGTTGATAGAGCCAGTTTTTGTTTTAGCTCACTGATAAGCAACATTACGTTAAGGAAACAGAAACTAGGGAAATAATAACTTGAGTAATAAGGATCTAAGATCATTTGTCTTAGGATGATATGAAACCACATAAAAACCCCCAGCCACAGACCTTACTTACCGTGCCTTACACTTTCAACACTCACACTCCTTTTTCTCTGAGTGTGTGCCTTTTGATCCTGCCTAATAAACATGTCTATGTCTGTCACTGATGTTTCCTGTAACCCAGGGCAAGTTTAAGGTCCCCATCCCTCTTGGGGGGGGGCTTCTGGTGACATTCCCACATACACGTTCAATGCACAAATCACTAAACCGTTTCTCGCTTGTTAATCTGACTTTTGTCAGTCTACTTATCAGGGCCCCAGCCAGACTCTCTAAAAGGGCACAGAAGAACATATTTGGTTTTCCTACTCTACAAAATCTAATGAAAGTTAATTTGACAGACACATAGAGAATATTTTTAGCTTCAAGAAGCAGAGGTGAACTCCAGATGATCTGAGCTGAAAAAAAAATTTAGGATAGCAGAGAGAGACAGAGAGAGAGAGAAAGAGAAAGAGAGAGAGAGAGGGAGAGGGAGAGAGAGAGAGAGAGAGAGAGAGAGAGAGAGA
>NW_022900919.1:37541600-37586069 GCF_012274545.1 Fukomys damarensis
AGAGAGAGAGAGAGAGAGAGAGAGAGAGAGAGAGAGAGAGAGAGAGAGAGAGAGAGAGAGAGAACATGCGAAAATGGCAGGAAGGATAGATAACTGTGAGGGATAAAAATAAGGTGAGCCTGGAATTGAGCATTATTCTACCACACTTCAGTTTGAGTAGCACATATACTTCTGTTATTGGGTTCTGGGCTTCTGGGGATTCCTAGAGATTCTTCCTAGGTTCCTGTCCTAAACAAATGACTGGGCAGTTCAAGCACAAAAGGTAGTGAGGTTTTACATTTATTAAAGGTCAGAAAAGAAACATGTTCTGCAGAGTACGTGTCGTGTAAAAGTAGGGAAAGAAGTACACTCTGCAAAGTGAGAACAAACAAGTGTCAGAGAGCACAGTGGCTGTGAGCTTAATGGCAGCCAACTTTTGTATCCTCTGCTGTAAGATCTAGGCTGTCCTGTCAAAAATCTCCTCAATTACTTGGGAGAAGAACTGAAAACAGCACTTTCTAATTAGCTGGGATGAGGTGCTTGGAAACATGTCTCCTGGATCTCTGTGATTGACATGTCACACCCACTTGCCTACCCAGTTTGGCACATCTCTTTTGTCCCTGTAGCTTCCCATAAAAATTCCTGTGTAGGAGCATCAGATTAACCAAAGCTGTTCACCAATCCACCTCCTAGTCAGCAGATAAAGGAGAGGAAAATATCCATCATGTTTTTCGAGGTTCTCAAAAGAAGTTAAGCTGTACAGTTCACCAAGGTTCACACGGCAGGAAGCACTTCCTAGACAGGAACTGATTGCACTGTTCTCCTAGTGCTTATTTTCTCCTACAGGAAGTGCACAGAACATATGAGTAAAATTTTCAGTATGTTTGATGGTAAGAATTAAAGGAGAAAACCAAATCAAGAGGATAAAAGAAAGTGTGAGGGTTAGGGTCTGGGGTCATTATTTACACAGGGACTCATTAATAGCTGGGCATGGTGGCCTATAATGCTAGCACTTAGGAGGCTGAGACAGGAGGATCATGAGTTTGAGACCAGCTTGGACTATATAGTAAGGCTTTATCTCAAGAACAAATGAACAAAAACAAATAAAAATCCATTAATACATTAATCAACGAATGGATTAATTGATTCATAAAAGTCAAAACCCCATGGCACAATCACTTTCTGTAATCATTTGGATCTAAAATGTCTCTTGAAGTCTCATTTGTTCAGAGGTGGGGCTTTTAGAAGTGATTGGGTCACAAGGGCTCTAACATCATCGATGGGTTATCCATTGACAAGACCATAATTTGAAGGCATTATTGGGATGTGATGGACACCTAGGAAGCAGGGTCTCTTTGAAAGGAGTGATCTTTGGGGAGTGATCTTGGTGAGTATGCTAATATGGTCCTCAGCCCCTTCCTTGCTGGCTGTTTTACACTTTTGATCCTCACGGATGCTATGAGGTGAGCAGCTTTCTTTTGCTATGCCCTTCCGCTGTGTTTTCACCTCACTAAAAACCTGAGGGAATGGAGCCACTAAATACGGACTGCAACCCAGAAACTGTGAGCCCAAGTAAATCTTTCCTCCTCTCAGTGTTTTCTCAGGTATTTGGTCAGTGATGAAAAGCTGATTAACACATTTCCCAAAGTTCCCACTTCCAGATACTGACTTTGGGGATGACGTTTCCAGCTCATGAATTCTGGGGACATTCAAACCATAGCAGATGTAAGATGGTAAGGAGTTTCCAAGCAACACCACCAGCACTGGCCACACGTGTGAGGAAAAACAGAGAAAGCAAAGTGACTGCACATGTCGGCCCAGGCAGGTAGGAGAATGGAGCTGCTGTTCACTGATGTCGATAGAACCGTGGACAGAGCAGCTTTAGAGAGCATGGCAGGAGTTTCACTGGGTCCACATGGAGAAGGAAGCACGAGCACACACCCTCAACTTTTCAGCTCCAGCGACAGAGGAGCCTATGTTACAGCAGAGTGTGCTGCCTGCCTGCCTCATGACCCGTGAGAACAGGCTGCGCTAGAGCTTGCCATCCTGAGAAGTCAGGTTGTGGAGAGGCACCCTGGTCACCATCTCTCCTACAAGTGGCCCCAGCTGTCCATCACGGCCCCTCTCCCTCAGGCAGTGCATCCAGCTGTGCTGTGCATGTTTATGCTGCCTGAAGGAAGCTGTCTAGACAATGTCTTCCACTCTTTGCTAATTCAATTTTGGGGGTTTTTTTTCCTTACAATTTAATTTCAAAGTGACAAATAGAGAGAATACATTACGTTTCTTCCCCAAGGTACTTTCCCCAAGGTACCTTCCACAACTAGACAAAACTGTACAATTTTAACATAAAAGAGATATTCACAATGCATATCCTGGGGACAAAATATTAACTCAGCAAATTCATTTAAAAACAATTTTGTCTTTCTTTTACCTGTTTGTTTCCAAACCAGAAAGATATGATTCAGGAAATAAATGCAATTAACTTTGAAATGCATGAATACTTGTGGTAGAAAAAAAAAATAAATCACCAAAAGTATATTTTTTCTTTTCTTCTCTTTATCCTTGGAGAGGAGTTTTTAGGTTTTGAAATCTTACATTTACCAAAGTTTGAAAGTCTGACATTTATTCATTCTTGAGCTGATGCCAAGAGAATGAGATGATTGTCATCTGCTAGGATAGAAGGTCCCTTTGATTTCCGGGGAGAGCAGAAACTTGGAGAAAGGAAAGCCTGCAGAAAGGTAACTGAAAGGAAATCCCCATAAATTTGGCCACAATCCCAACCAAGCTTTCCCTTGAAAGATTTGCAAAACAGGGACTGCACTGTTAGGCAGTGAGCTGCCCAAGACATCTCCTGGCTTTTTCCCAGTTGAGTGTCTGGCTGGGGCCTCCTGAAGGACCCAGAGGGTTGCTTCTAGATGCTAAATGTGCCCGTATTTGTTCTAACATTAACAGAGGGACTCAGACTAGCTATTTGCTTCTCCCACAGTACCTCTGTGTATCTAACTTCCATCCCCACTGTCTGGCCTGGTACTACGTATGAAGAGAGAGTTTGCTTGCCCACCCATGGAAAAGTGCCCCCAAGTCCACTGACATGGCCATTTGCACGCCCAGCAGGCAGCGCTGGTTTTCTGTTCAGACACTTTTTATTGTCCTCCCTTGTCTCTCAGCTGTGGGCAGAGCTGCTGCTAATGGCTTATAGCCAGCTGTACCTTTTCTGGAGCATTGCCCTTGGCTGATGGCAGCAACTGTCCTGTAGATGCCTGGAAGGTTAACTTTCCCTTCACTAACTGACCAACGACTGATAAATTAGAGGACACAAAAGCATGGCTCCTTTGTTCCAGAGCTAGATAACTCTGCAGTGCAATCGCACAGCCCAGCAAGTTAGGTTAAGGCAACTGAGGCTGAGTCTATTCTTTCTGAGACTATACCTTTGCTGGATTTCTTCCCTTTCTCTGCCACCCCCCGCCTATAGGTCTTCTGAGAGTGCTCCCTTAATTGTTATGTGAACACACATCTCTGGTTCAGTCCCTCTTTCTAGGGAACCCAAGACAATAGTCTTCTGGTCCCAGAATGAGGAACACATGCTATGATGTCTTGCCTTGCAAGAAAAATGACCATGCTAATTTGCATCTTGTTAGATTTTATTGATGTGTACGAATGCAAGATGTAGTGAGTCTGGGGATCAGTGGCAACTGTTGTCCCTTGAAGTGTCTGCCTTTCACCTGAATGCCAGATTTACTGCAAGGCTGAAGCTATGAGTAAATGCCACCTAATTATGACATGAACCTGAGTATGCAACATAAATTGCAATCAGAAAGATTTCACAAAAGACAATTTTAAATTGCAAATATCTCAACCATTTTGAGTATCTTCTGATTTTCTTCATAATGCCCATATTTTTTTAACAAAATCTATAACCAGTCTGAGTGTAGAATTCTCCAGAGATAGTGTCCTAACACTGCTTGCTCCTCTCTTTTTCTCAAAGTGTGGTTCATGGGCCAGCAGTATTACCAGTACCTCAGAGGTTATTAAAAGCGCAAAATCTTGAGATCTATTCCAGACTAGCTGAGTCAGAATTCGCATTTTTAATAAGCTTACCCAGAATAATTTTACACATACAAAAATTTGAGGATCCTGGTTTAAAGATGTCCTTTCTACAAGTTTTGCATCATTGTAAGAATGGCAAAAATTTGAAAGTAACAGCTAGAATCCACAAAACTGTAGCTCAAGGTAGAATAGCCCAGTCACCTGTAGGTCCTGTAACCTGTAAGTCAAACCACTCAAAACAGAACCTTGAATAGAGTACACAAAATACTTCTGGGAAACCAAACTGGATGTCACAAATTTCATAAACCAAACTCATCTTATAGACAATCACTTCAGGAAGTAGGATAGAAGAAATAAAGATAGGTAGAAAGGAGATAAGCAAAAACACAACTTTAAAATCATACTTTAATGACAGATTCTGATGGATGCTCAATTTTTGCTCCATCTAGGAGGAAGCAAAAGATGCAAGTGATGAAAAGGGAAAAATAGACAGAGATACACAGTAATGAGTAGTCTGGAAAATCTTAGGATCACCTTGATTTGATCAAGGGAGTGAGTAGGGGGGAATTTCAGAAAAAAGGGCCAACATTCATAAAGACACAGAGTCATGAAACAATTATATGGCTCAGGTCTTACAAGAGTACAGAAGAACAGATGCCCAAGAGGACATGAGGGGATCATTGCAGGATATTCAAGGAAGTTGCTCATGAATTTCCAGATGATGCAGAGCCATTCTGTGGTTAAGAAAGAAAATATATAAGAGAATTAAAGTTTAAAGTGAGAGGATTCCATAATCTAAAGGTTTCACATTTCCCAGGGTGCTGAATAAAGCAGGCACCATTTCCTTCAGTTAAATCACAAATAATGTCATGTCAATAACCCTGAAGTCATAGACACAGAGTACTGCAGTGACAGGATCAAGTTATACTGGCTATGATGAACCTGGGTCTTTATTTTGAGATAGCAATCACTGTAGGAAATGAAAATGATTGTGCTAACATTTCAGGACACTGTTCAACATTATATAACAGAAACACGTCTTTCTTTAAAAAAACTCCTTTCCATTTTGTTCTAACAATATTTTCATAATGTATGTTTTGGTTTACCACAATCCCTTCATACCTTTGTGCTTTGACCTACTTTTTGAGCCACAGTCAGCATCTAGTTAAGTATAATTGATTGTAAGTAGATTTTTAACAACACAAAGCCACAAATTTAATCTTTGTGCCAACAGTAGTAGAATTCAGCCTGTCAGATACACTGATAACCTACTGATTTTAATTGTTTCTTTCTTAAAATTTTCTTGTTTTTTGATAAATTCCATGGATCAACACAAAATTTCATACATGTTGCTCTACCAAGCATGGAGGCAGATAGGACTAAAACAGAAGGTCCAAAATGTCTTTTGGAAGGCAGAAATACAATGAATATATTAAAATACATAATCCTGTGAGCATTATTCAGTAGCTACACTGCTTGGTAGTTTATATTTAAGTTATCAAGCAATTAAAAATAAAAACTAGATGATGTCTTAGTGGCTTCAGGAAGTGAAGGTGTCTCCTTCCATATCAAAGGGAATGACATGATGGCTACCATGGTCTCTCTCTATTTTGATTCTCACTGGACCAGATTTTCTTGTGGCAGCAAAGAAAGACATGGGTTGTATTTGATGGCTTTTGCTGATACTTAAAAAAGCATGCTTTAAAAATTCACGCAATGTTCTCTGCAGTTTTACTATCAATGGTGGTCTTTTGTCTATTGAAAAGTAGGACACCCACTTACATAATTGAAACAGATGAAAAACACATTATTGGAATGTTTGATTTAGCAATGTTTATATAACCTTTCGGGAATAGGCAAATTGTGGTTTTTATATGGGTTTTTTAGAGACAAGATGGATGTTCCTTTCATAATGTGAAATAGAATGTTTATATGAGTAATGTGGTGCTGCATAGGTTGTTATTTTTACTAGTTATTATTTGTTAAATTCAGTGACTAGTAAGATAATTTATTATATTATTTTGAAAAACCAATTGAGTAAAAATAAACATGTTTTCTTTATTGTATTTATTCTATATCAAGTGGGATATAAAAATATATATATTAAGCCAAATTTATAATTATTTCTAGTTTTCTATCTTTCAAACATATTTTTCCTTAATTGTCATAACTCACAAAATCTAAGCCCTCCTTTGCCATTCTCTGTGCCCTGGAAACAATCACATGCTTTAACCTAATTTGTGATGCAAATGACATGGCTTCCACTGTTATTTTCTTGAGCTGGAGCATTGTGGACTCTGACAGAGAATATTCCACATGCCAAATCCTCAAACCCAATACATGTGTTCTCTGAGGCCAGTGTTGTGAGAATGAGGGCTGCTAATATTATGCTGAATAAAGTGCCCACAATAAAGCATGCACACAGGTGGTATCTACTCAGTGCATGCTACTCATGGGACACACAGGCTTCTCTGCACTTTCTTTGACTTGGTAGTCTTGTAAGGAAATCTGAGATGGTCCAATAATCAGCAATACTCATTTTTAAAACTTCCCTGTATATAAGTATCCCTAAAGACTTAAGGACCTCAATAGCTTTCAATTTAAGTTTTTATTAGATAGCACTCTCTTTCTGACAAGCAATCAAAACAGTCTTCTGATGTAGATGAGTATTGAACAATCACCTTCATAGACAAGACTGGGCACCTGCTATCAGAATTATGCACATATTAATGTCTGTGCACACTGTCCTCAGAAAGATGGTGCAAACATTCACCTTTCTAATGCTTCTGCCCCTTGATCCCTTCACTGCAGAGAAGGTATTGTTTCCATTTGATAGCCTAAGAAACAAGAAAGAGGCAAGAAAGTGGGAATGGGGGCATTTTTTAAAGCTACAGACTTGCCAAGAAGGGAGGGGAGTTTTGGGCTTCTCTTTGTTAAATAACCTCCTTTGTTCACATACTTCATCCATTTTTAATAGTTTTCAGTAGCAGTACTATTTTGTCTGTGCAAATGGAACAAATCTTCAACAATGAAAAAAACAAAAAACAAATGTTCAATATTGATGAAAAGCATTAAAAGATGGAGGCCACACAGAGACTCGGAACTGTAACCTTATCTATTGTCTGAGTATAGCTGCAGGGGTTAAAACATTGAATGAACATTCAGCAACTGCACCAGTAATAGGTGTGTGCATCTCAGCTTCGACCATGAATGTGTGGGAAAACTTATGAATGAAATAGCCGAGGGCCACTTAAACTCTTTATCATCCCTTGAACCACCAGGCTTTATCATCCATGCTTGCAGGACAGACCCAAAAACTAATGCTTTACTGCTCTGAGTTCACTAATTTAGGTGGAAGAATTTCACCATGGACATGCATCTTGTCCCAAGAGAAAGAAAGTTTTAATGTAATTCTCAAATAGTTTTTTAAGTGCCAGAAGAAGACACACGGCCAGAAGACCATGACACAGTGAGCACCCTACCTTGGGCAACAATATTTTGTAATAAAATGCACTACGCAAATGTGCCGTAATGTGTGATTATTACTGAAGTAAAATGAAAGCATCTTCAGATCACATCTGCAATCTATTGCATCAATAAAATATTTTACTGTTGGATCGTTGTCGCCGGGTCAGAACTCTACATTAGTTCATTGGCTCCTTCCTGTACCTGTCTCATGGCTTCAAGTTCATGGCCACTTGGCCCAGTGGTTGCAGTTGCTTGGATGAAGACACTTGGCAATAATACTTAACATTTATCAGGCACTATGTTTCTAAGCAGTGGGCTAAGTTTATGTGAACTATTCCACTTGTAGGCTTACTACAAAAGTATTTTGAATTTCTTCTCTTCTGAAAAAACTGAATATTTCAAAAACTAACTCAATTTGTCCAAGTTCTTGTACTTAAGAACAATAGCTTTTCCCGGGATTTAGCTCAGCAGTTCGGTGGCCTGCCTTGCAAGTGCAAGGACCCTAGTTCAATTCCCGGTACCAAAAACAAAACAAAACAAAACAAAACAAAACAAAAAAAAACAAAAAAGAGCAATAGTTTTAAAACAAAGTAATCCAAAACCAATGGCCTTAACTACTAGACTCTATTGTCTCACATGGTATTTTAAATCAAATATGCATAGCATTTGGTCTGTTCTGATTTACAACAATTGAGGATTATTGCAAAAGACATCTAATCCTAACACCATTTGTCTCACGTGTTGGATATCTGTTATATGCTATTTTTGAGGTAATAATTAATAGTGTAAGGTTTATATTTTAAATTTTTCACTTACTATCTATTCAAAAGCTAGCACTCTGATTATCTGTGAATTGCCCTATATCAAAATAACTCAGTAATGTCATAAATAGCAACCACTTATCACTGCTGTGCCCTCTGATTCCGGGATTCCTAGCAATGCATGAGGTCAGCTGGGTGGTTCTCCCTTGGAACTTAGAAGTGGCCACTGGTCAGGCTAAGCACAGGACAAGGACATCTTTAAAACTTATTCACATTCAGATCTGGCCCTGGGCTAAGAAGACATCCACAGCTGTGGGCTGGACTGCTGGCTCTGTGTCTATGGGGTCTCTCTAGTGCAGAGCTTCAGGCAGCCAGATTTCTTTCATGGAGGTGCTTAGCCTCAAAGATATATAGCCTGATTCTCTTGAAAGTCATGCCATGCCACCTCTTTCATACTCTGTACATTAAGGGTGAGCTGCTAAGGGCAGCCTAGCTTCAAGGGAAAGGGAATTAGACTCCATCTGGTGACAGCAAGACAAAAGAATTTGCTTAAATGCTTTAAAACCACCACAGGCACAATTAGAGTTACTTGGCACGTATTATCTCATTTAGCTATAGAATTACTAGGGAAGAACCAAAATGATCTTCATAGTATAATGGAAAAAGCAGACCGTCCTGGAGGACGTGACAGAGCTCAGTTTTAAACTTACATCTGCCTAAATCCTTGACACAGTCTCGGTCACTTGTCCCCTGAACTCTAGTACCAGAACACAAAAGACAGGAATTGTCTATCAGAATTAAAGCAAGAAAGTCAGGATTAAACTCAGAGCAATTTCAGAAGAGGCGAGTGAGTTGATACTACCAATTATTCATTTACACAACAATTATATATTAAATGTGAGCTGTGTGCCAACACAAATAGGACCCAAGAAGAATACTGTTATAAAGTCCTGAGTGGATGCGTCATATCAGAGTGTTTCCCACAATCACTATTCTCGTGGACACTAGTGTCTATAAGAACTGACATTTAACTGATAATCAAGACATAATAATATCTTTAAGTTATCGTAAGTGCTTGGAAGGAGAATAAAAGGTGCAATGCAAATTGTGGTGAGTATTCCCAGTCCAGGTGGTTCTTGGAAAATCGTAAGAAGCACTATTAACTCAACTACTACACATGGGAAATAATAGAGCTCAGGCCAGTCCAAAAATAGTGTTCCATTGCAGTGGCAACAGTGACAGGTTCAAGAAACGTGTATTTGATTCAAGAAATCCCCACTAGAATCTTCCCTGATATTTATATATACATACAGCAAGATGTTTTCTTTCTGTTAGGGTTGACAAGCTGGCAGAATATGTGCTATGGTTTAGGTGGAGAATGTCTCCCCAAAGTCTCATATGTTCAGAGGTGGGGCATTTGGGAAGTGGTTGGAGCATGGGAGTTCTATACTCATCAGTGGATTGATCTATGGGTGAGTTCGGAGGTAAATGTACATTGGGAAGAGGGGCTTGGTCAGAAGACGTGAATCGCTGAGGGAGGAGTGACTTGAAGGGCGTATCTCCTTCCCTGGCTCTTCCCTTCTCTCTCTGCTTCCTGACCCCATGAGATGAGCAGCTTTCCTCTGCCACACATTTCTACCACATATCTGCTTTGGAATCAATTTTGCAATGGACCGAATCCCCAGAGCCACGAGACAAATTAAATCTCCTCCTTTTAGTTGCAGATGTTGGATTATACATCCCAGTAATGAGAAAACTGACCAATGCAATGTGTGTATGAGCCAGGAGTACACAAATTCGAGGAGCCTATTTGACCATAGGAGAAACGATGCTGACATTCAGAAAAGGAGGAGAATCATGTGATATGGGAGGAAAAGAGCAGATGGTAAGAGAGGAGAGGAGAGGAGGAGGAAATGAGGGGGCAGGGAGAGATAGAAAGAGAGACAGAAGGAGGGAGAGAAGGGGAAGTTAGGAAGGGAGGTAAGAAGGGAGAGGAGAGAGATCAGGAGAAGGAGGAGGAGGAGGAAAGGAGTCAGGGGAGGAAGGGTGGAGAGGGGAAGGGAGAGGGAAGAGGGCAAGAAGGAAGGAACGGAGAGAGTGAACAGGCAACAGCCACTGAACACTAAGCAAGACACCGCGAAGACCAGAGCACTCTGCACTTGCTGTGGTGGGCTTGTTCCTCAGCTGCCTCGAACCCTTTCTGTGAGAATTTGGAACAGGGCATCTCTTGCGCAGTAGTTTACTGTCACCTTCTAGAAGAGTGTGTGGAACATACTCGGGTGCCAGTGAATAAATAAATGAAGGGATAGGTGGATGATAAGTGAACGACTTGGGAGAGAAAAGGGAAAAGAAAACTACAAAAGTAACTTACTCTTCTCTACTTAAATATAAGAAAAGAATGACTAAGTTGAGAAGATGGAATATTTTCACATTTAGATATGTAAAATATATTAATTTAAAGAACTTTATAATATTGATTCAAATGCAATGTTATCAATAAATATTACAAAATGATAACAAAATATTTGATCATGGAAGAAATTGTAATTTTTTTCATATGAATATAAATATAATTTAGCTAATAAAATAAAGTATTCCAAACTCTTAAGATATATATGAGTTTCCAGGTCAAACTAGTTCATGGAAACTCAGTACTGACAGGTAGAATACAGTCATAAGAAAATTAAAAGGTAATTAAAAACCTTTACTGCTTCTAGCTTTCCACTATTAAAAGAATGGAACTTCCTTCCAAATGAAACAGCAGATGAAGTTAGTAAAATCACAGAAGACTCAGGAAGCCAGGGCTGCAGGACCAAAACATAGCCAGACTGGATGTGTCTTCATGAAGCCTCAGAGGTATAATTTAAAAATTATTGGGTTAATTTGCTTTTCTATAGCAAATGGCTTCTGAAAATGATAGTGTAGTTTGTCACCCAGGCCTGAGGATGAAAAGCTCCTGCTGGGTAGCCAGACCTTATCGGATCTCATAAATTCTGCTGTTGTGAGATTTCTTCCATCCTTAGTGAGTGGGACACAATCTACTGGACCCAGTACATTTCCATGTTTTCACCTTCATTTCCAGTTCTGGCAATGCAAGCCTTCCTGTTAAAAAATAAACCTAAAAGTCAAAGCAAAATAGTAAGAAAAACTTAGAAAAAATCCAGATAAGTGGAGCTTAGAATTTGTTGTAGCTTATAATTATAGTTGTGTTCTTTTCCACCCAACTTAGAAAACTACCTTTGCTATGATCCCTCCTGTTCTAACTCTTATCTATGCTATCTCTCATGCACACTGAAGACCATATAGCAGTGAACAACCAGTATTTATCTTCCCACAGTGTGCTGGTGACTTAGGAGGGCAAAGTTTCGAGGCAGGACAGTGGATTCTGATTGTGAAAGCTCTGTTTTTGATGAGAAAATAGAGAACATATTCTGGGGTCCAGTAGAATTTTTCAGATACTTTTTTGGCATTGAAGAAGAATAGGTTTTCCATCTCACTCTGGATAAAAACTAGCAAAAAATTCATAAAATAGAATAGTCTGTGTTTTAATTTATTCATTTTTTTCATGGTCTTTGTCCATTCACCAAATACTTGGGAGCCATTACTGAGTCTATCCCTTCCTGTTGAATAAATTCAATAATTATGAACCACTTTATGTTTCAGTTTCTTTTTTTGTTTGTTTTATAGTGGAGATCGAACTCAGGATATATGGTTTCAGCTATAAGTGACTTAGATTAAAGAAGATAAACATTTTTCTTATTATATATATTTTATCTAGCATAACTAACAAATGAATATAAAAATAGAATCAGAATTGTGTTATTTTGGATCCCCTTAAATCTGGAGAAAAATCAGTGTAGGAAATGATCATTAATTCCTGCTAGCATTATAATAAAAATAATGTATTATGTGTTCCCTATTTGAATTCATACCACCACTATGAAGTAATCTTTCTTTAAAAACATCTTTTTAAATAAACTTTGGCTCTGTGTTCTCCTTGGAAAGATGGTGAACAGAGGAACATGTTAAATAACACCCGAGCGATGCTAACTCTCAACATCAACACTGGGGGAAACAAAACAGGGAAACAAATGGGCTTATTTGATGAAAAGTTTCAAAGATAAAAATATTTAAGGAGTAAGTTATATCAATCAAATATAATATGTAAACTTTTTTGGATCTTTATTTTATAAAATTAGGAGGCCGTTGGGAAAGTCAAGTGCTGATGTAGTATTAGGTATTATTAACTATTACACTGTTTTAAGTATGATACAATGGAAACAATTTCTTACCTTTTAGAAATATGTACTGACTTATTGATGAATAAAATCATGTATTATAATAAGGTCTGATGCCTCTACCATTTGCTCCAAAATAATATAATATGTTTGGAACGAGGGAATACAAATGAAATCAGAATTGTTATGAGTGAATAACTGTTGATACAGGCTGATACAGACAGGACGCAAGAACACTATACTAAGTTCTAATTTTAGTTTGTGTTTACATTTTTCAGTATTAAATGTTTAATTAATTTCTATTACTGATAGAAAGAGTGGACAGTGGTAGAAAATAGCAATTCCTGAAACATTATAAGCAACCAATTTATATTTGTTTTATAGATGATGAAACTGTGACTTAGAAAAAAGAAATGGATGGAATCCTAGAGAACACTAACCTATAAGAGGAAGACTTAGGAAAAGAAACAAAGTAAAAGGCAAAGATGGAGATGAAGGTTGAGTAGGAAGATAACAGGAAAATGTCATCTTTCATAGCAATTCAGTGAGAGGGGGTTTGGAAAGAAAAATCTCACAAAAATTAAGCCTTTTTTTTAAAAAAAAGAAAGAAATGTCATTAATCAAGCTCTGACTAAGAACCAAAGGACTTAATAAACCTACTATCAGGAACATATTTTGATCCAGGTGAGATTTAGCTGAGGAATTGAGCTGAGGAATTGAGGGGGTTCTTGCTAAAGAGTTGGAAGGGCTTCTTAAGGGATTTTGACATATGTTGGATGATGTCTTAGTTCATTTGAGCTGCTCTAATGAAATAGCATAGGCTGGTAGTTTATAAACAACAGAAAATGATGGCACCCAATTCTGGTGATAAGATCAAGATGCTAATAGATTCTTTCTATTGGATGGACACTTCCTTACAGCCAGTACGTTTTGGTTATGTCCCCACATGGTGGAAGGGCAAAGGAGCTCCTTCTGTCCTCTTTATAAAGGCACAATCTCATGACATAATCGCAGTCTTTTGATACCATCCACATTGAGGTCAGAATTCACTGTGGTTCCAACTTTAAGATCACAGCAAATGAGTTTAATTGAGGTTTAAGAGAATGGGGGCCGGTTCCAGATAAGATGTTGTCCAGAAGCTGAAGCATCTGAATACTTTTTCTCTAGGAACCTGAAAAGTTAAATCAGGCTAGATATGGTAGGAAAAGATGCAGCCATCACTAGGGAGAATGGGGTCATGTTTAAGTATTTGTGGATGCCAAGTGCTTTTATCTCCGTTCATACGCTTTGGCCATTGTTTATGATCTGTGAGGCATATCATGACTTATTTGTTAAGAGAATTCTTTTTTTTTTTTAACTATCTTAGTTCTCTATGTGGAATTTAATACTAGGGTAGCAAGGACTGTGACCCATGAGGATATCACAGCTTATAGATTAAAGGCCAATCAAATGGAGCTTAGATAAGACATCTTTGCACCTAAGACTTCGGGTAAACTTTATTTTAAAATTTGTTCTTGAAGAAGAGCACACATACACATCTAAAATGACAAGGAGAAAATGACGGAGACAAAAATGAATCTCAAATGATATGAATGAGCACAAACCCCACAGCTGTAAAGCACAATGAAAATAGCATAATCAATTACCCAGAAAAATCCCATAAAGAGAGAGGGATAAACCACTGAAATAAAAAATTAAAAGGAGTCTCATTAATAGTTACAGCAGTCTTGTAGATTATTTTAGAAACTATTAGCAGAAATCCAAGTTGTATTTCTTTAATTCCCTTCACACCATTGACTTTACATAAAAAGAGGCACCATCAAAAAATAAATAAAACAATTCAACTGGCATAGAGATAGAGTGTGGAGTTATTCAGGAAAATCGATACTAAAAAAAAAAAAAACCCTCCAGATACCTTCCCAGCTATATTTTGGTATTAGCAATATCAAACAAGTTTAGCTAGAAAGAGAAAGAGAAAATTAATTCAAGTAACTATCCTTAATATTGCAGATAAATAATAGATGCAGCTGCTGGTCATTTTTATCTCCAACTAGAAATGTTTGAAAAATCACTTTTTGTTTTCTCCATCATATTTAGCATTCTGGTTTTTTGATGGAATGATTGTCTACTTGTTGCTAGGATACAATACCTGCCACCCACAATTTAAGGAAGCAGAGGCTCATTTGGGCTCACGTTTCAGTCCATAGTCAACTGGATCCAAGGCAGGATGGAAAGGCAGAGGTGCATAGTGGAGGGGAACAGCTTGTGGCATAGCAACTGGGAAGCAGAGAGAGAGGGAAGGGAGGTGCAGGAAGAGATAAACCCCTCTAGGCCATCCCCAGATCCCACCTCCTAACAGCAAGTTGGCTCTAAACTCTTTACTGGACTAATCTAGTGATGATTACCATGCTTTCATGATCCAATAGCCTCTCAATAGCCCCGTCTAAGAGTTCATGAGGCTTTGAGGGGGCACCTAAATATAACCCATAGCAGAGGAGTTGGAGGTTGAGAGCTATGGACAAATGGAACATGTGTGCCCCAGTTGAAATCATCCATCCGTAAAACCTTCTGTTAATTTTATAAAGTCATGTTAGCTGCCTTGCCAGTCAGCAGAGCTTTGGTTTAAGACCCATGGATATGCTGCAAATCTTCATCTACTCCTGTCACTCTTCTCCCATACACACTCTCTCTTTTTCTCTCTCTCTCCCTCTCTCTCCCCCTCTCTCCCTTCCTCTCTCCTTCTGTTTTCTCTCACCTCCAAATAGCCACATTAATTAGGAAACTCCCCTTATTTCCTTAATCCCTAGAATGCTTGGAGTCAGTTCAAACCTCCAAATTTTCACTGCCAGTAATTTTTCATCATCTCTTCTCATGTTGTTTATTTTTCCTCTTACTTTATATCCTTTAATGTTTCTGGGTTTTTATTTTCAATTTTTTGCTAAAAAATTAATTTCACTTCCATAGTACTTTCCAGAGTAGAACTATCACTGCTACTTTCATCATCATCACCATCATCATTAATTATTTACTCTTTGTAAGGTGCCACCAGCAAACACTCTCTGGACAAATATCTTCCATCTGCCGCAGCATTCTGTAAACTTGTTGCCATGGAGTTCCTTAAGATACAAATCCTTTACACCTAGCCAGTTAAACAGCAACTGCTAAGAAAACAGCTAATGAATGTACAAGGAGTTTACAGAGCATTACTATTGGTAGCTTTTTGTTTTTGTCTATTTTGGTGCTGGAGATTAAACTCATAGCTTCATGCATGCTAAGATACACTATACCAGTAAGTGACGCCTCCTGCCCTAGAAAGTACATTTATGTTGTCTTTTGCTACTGGTGGTAGGAGATCTGCCTCCCTGATTACATATTTCCACATAAAAGGATTTCAGCTAGAATAACACTCTCATCCCTCTCCAACCCCCTACCCACTTCTCCCTAGGAAAAAAGAGAAGACACAGCTGATAGAAGAATCCAGAGGAAAAAGCTGAACATGCTTCCCTTGGTTCCTGCTGTGTGGGGCCAGGTTGCTGTCAAAGAGATTTCACTCTCAACACTTCCCAAAGATAAGTTTTTCAGGAGCAGCTGTCAGAAGAGAGGGTGCTGTTTCCCCAAGTACTTGTAACTTATACTTAAATTCCAGTCAGGAAAGCCACATTGGACAGTAGATAGAATATACTTTCTTAGGTCTAGTGTTTTCCAGTTATAAAAGTTATATTTTGACTTTTGTCTGACTAATGTCTACATAAATCTCTCAGTTGGTTCCAAATTTGAGTGGGAAAAATATTGAACATAAACTTTTTAAAATTCCTGTATGAATTTTCTTTAAAAGATTTCCCAGAGTTGAGATAAAAAAATTTAGGCACAACTCTGTACAAAGCCCCTCAATTAGACACAGATGGACTGGATTCCATACTTTTTTCCTGTCTACCTGGCTGATACTTCCCCGTCCTATAGAAAGTTAAATGCATGAATCTGTGGGCTTGGTTAGATTGTCACAAATGAGTCGAGTGTGATAATCTGGCGAACTATATCAACTTGTGTTCATGATGCTAGAGTCAATGAATCTTAATTATCTTCTTTGACTTATAATGTAATTCCCTTATATCACTATTCAACCAATGGGCCTGCAGCACATGTAACAAGTACCCTGCATTGTATTTGCTTTCTCAGATGCTCCTACAATAAGCAGAGCCCATAAGACACATTCCTAAACAACCTTATGCTGTGAAATTTCTGGAATAATGTTTGTTTCAATGGAAAGTAAGTCTAAAGTGAGCTGGCATTTCTTCGTCTTCTCCTGACTTCATTGTTAGCATGATATCTGGAAGCACAGCAGCCATCTTATACCCATGAGGTGAATGAGGGTGAGGATAATGGGGTTGATGAAGATATAAACAGATCCCAGGTTAAGGATATTGAAGCAGTGGGATAGAAAGAGCCAGAATTCTTATTTGCAATTGGTCTGAATCAAAGCCACTGATTTCCTACCTCCAAGATTCCTTTTCACTTTGAGAAGACATGGAATAAACTTATTTATGGAGACTTGCTAGTTAGTGTTTTGCTATCTGTAGTCAAATGCTTTCCTAATATACTACCTGCAGTAATAGGTAGGACACTATGCCTACTTTGAAGCTAAAGAGTCTAGAGTCACATTACTCTCGCTGTAACATAAAGAGGGAAAGGTTAAAAATTGAAAATGGGCTGATTGCATTATTTGGAATGCACTTTTAGGAAAGGTAAATCCAAGATAAAAATCTGAAAATAAGAAGGACTGAGGTATAAAGATTAAGGGATTTAGACGGCTATCTAGAAATGACACCAAGAAGACAAGCATTAGAAATGGGGATGGGAGTAAAGCCGCATGAGAACGGAGAGAGAACCAATGGCAAGACGTATCAGCTCAAACCTAGGGCCACCTCTGCCATCAAAACTGTGGTGAAATTATTGCTCTGCACATTTTATGTTGAGTGCACAAGCATCTGTCACACATTATGGAATTATATTCTCCCTTTTGTTTAAAAACATATAAATTTTTTTCACACTTTGATCTATAAATATAATAAACTTTCCTTAATTCCTTCTGAGGTAATAAAAAAATCACTCTTTTTTGAGATGCTTAACAACAGATGTTTTATTCAGTAGTCTCCACTGAGAACATATTTAGGACTCCTATCTGTCTTGAAGGTCTCCAGCCGTTTTAGGTATTCATGGTCCAGCCTTCTTTCACCTTCAGTCATGGTTGAGTGAATCAGGAAACTCATGGAAGCTCCTGGTAACTGGGCACGTTGTTTGAAAGGAAAGAAGGTGGAAGTCTAGGGTGGCTTGGTGAATGAGCTGAGCAACTGCAGTGAGGGTATTTGGAGTGAATTCTGCAGCTCAATGATGGTCCCGTCAGTGGTCATCAATTCACTGGTTCATCAGAATTTCTGAAAGTTGGACTTGGGATTAGTGTGCATGTTTGTATGTATTTATGCTGATGGCCCAGAACCTTTGTCCAGCTCTGGGACACCGATTCACAGATGAGAATCGGGCCCTTTGAGGAACCTTCTTACAGTTAGTAAACTTTTGAATAGTTTAAGACTTTGTAATATGCAAATACTATATTGGTCTGGTTGACATGGCAGGTCTATTGAAAAAGCCAAGATTCGCTGGTCTTCATAGACCAGTTTCCCACATACTTTAGTGTGCATCAGAGTCATGTGGAGGACTTGTTAAAGTAGGTTGCTGGATTCTGCCTCTAGATCACCATTAAGGAGGTCTGGCATGGGCTGGAGAATGTGTATTTCTGACAAGTTCTCAGTTGATTCTGTTCCCACTGATTGGAGATCACATTTTGAGAACTGCGCATATAAATATTACCTCAATTAAATGTGGTGTATAAGTAGGCTAGCTGGTCTAATTACCCAGTAGAAAGGCTATGGATTTCATTGTGAGCTAAAGTGACCTTTGCATTAGTTTTCAAAATCTTTAACCCCCTGGAATTTGAGTACAGCTAGGCAGTAAGTAATCATTACCACAGAGAAGGGGTCTCCACTGAGAAGAAAGACTGCTTCAGTTGCTTAAGATCATGAAAGGACCTCTATAGATTTCCACTTGGCTAACAATCCAGTGCTTCACAATCACTCCCGGCTTCCCATTAAATGTTCAGAATAGATGAGGATTTGGAGTAACTGCTGCACAGAAGCCTGAAGTCTTTAATACCCAACAATGAAAGTCAGAGCCATGAGATTGAACACAGGCATCCAGTTAACGGTATCAATCAGGATGCACAAAAGATTTCAGATGAATCCCAGTGGAGTCCGCGTGTCTGACCCTCTGCCAATTGGTAGCTAGTAAAAGTAGAAATGAATCACTTGCTCTCTCTCTCTCTTAAAAGTAGTTTTAAAGTACAGTATTTGAAGCTCATACCTTGATCATAAGGCACTAAACTTTCTGGTATAAACTGATAATTGCAATTATAAGGTGCTATTATTAGCACTAGTCAGATAATTATTTTCTATTCCTTAATGTAATAAGGGATCTGATTATAAAAGAAATACACTGTTCATCTAAGCATTTCTGCCTATTAGGTAACAGAATGTCAGTAATTTACTAGACAGCTAGCTCATTCTTTGGGGGGAATTTCCAAAGAAAGGGATATGATATTTCCAGATGTTCTGTTTTTCTACTAATAGTGACATTTCCAGTTTTTCTACCACTCAACACTTTGACTTCAACCCCAGTCTGCCTACCACTCAGCCTGTGCCACTGGGGCAATCCTGAAATTAACTTCCTAGTCCCCTGCCTCCAAGTCTCCAATGTTTGTTTCTTTGGGCAGTCTTTAAATATTTCCTCTGCCTAAACTCCTCTTTTCTGAATAAAGTCATATAGAAGGGATGTTTGGGCCTCAAACTGCAAGTTAATTCGTCTTTACAACAGAATGTTCCCTTCTATGTGCCTACAGGATGTCCCCATGGTTCCAATTCAAGTTCTTTTTAATGTAACAATATTGACCATTGATTACTATCACCATACTAATTAGGAAACAGCAATGAATTTTATGATTATCATTCTTCATATTATGTTAGCATGCTTAATCTGTTAGAGATCAATATTCCTATTTTATGGGTGAGGAAACAAGTGCAGAGAGATTTCTAGTTTTTGAAATTTTCTGCTTACAAAGTCTGCATACATTGTCACTAAACTCAGACCCACTGCCACTTTCTGAGTTCAAGACCTGCCACGTGTGGGCTTGGTCTCGGATTTTCTGTAATTAGGGAAACCTTCCTCTCAAGAGCCTTGGTGGATCTAATGAGGGAATGGTGGTGTGACTTCTGGAAACCTGCCAACAAGCACAGTTAGAGGAAGAAGCATTTCTTCAAGGGCATATGATATGGCATCACATGAAGATGATGACACAGAATGAGGAGCCCTAGCCCTGCTCCTGATCTAAGAAGCAATCACCTGAAATCCTAAGTCTCCGCTAGGACAATCAGCTGTCATTTATATCATCATCTGAGGAAAATTTACCAGGAATAAGAAGCATACCTTTGCTCTTCCACTGAGCATTTTTGTACCCTCCTGTAATCTAGCTTTTGGCCAACCCACTTGACTTTTCTGAAAATTGTTTACTAGGGTTAGGAACCGGGACAAAATAACATCAGCTCATTCCCAAGTATGTAAGGTTAGACTCAAAGAATTAAAGATCGAGTTCTCAGTGCAGAATCTCCCAGCACGGACAGAGTTAGCCCCTTTAGGTCATTCCTGTGGCACCGTCACTCTCAGCCACCAATCATCTCATCTTCCTCTATCAGATTCAAATATTTGCATATTTCTCAGCTGGGAAATTTCATTTTGGGCAGAAATTAAATCATTTTCTTCCTTATCTCAGTGAGTCATATACATATTAGATTGTGTAGATGCCAGGATAATAATGAGGGTAGAATAGAGGGTGACTAGAAGTCGACTGCTGACTCCCTAATGTCACTGTTTACACCTCAGTAGTGCCCAATAAAGGACACTATTTGCCCAACTAGATTACTTGTTAGGGAGGAGCAAACAAGAGCTGGAGGGGAATGGGAGAAATGAAATACTGCAGAAGTCCCCTACTGAATGTCGCCAATAGAAGACATTTTTTGCTTCCCCACATTACAGTCTTTCAGCTCCCTTCTGATCAAAGCTGCAGCTGCTGTGAATAGTTTGCGTGAGATCAGCCTGGTGCAAGCTGTACTACATCCACTTCTAGTTCTGCCTTTCAGCTCTCTGCCTTGGGGTTTCCAGCAAGACAGGGACCCTCAGCCACTGGGGAGGGGAAGCTGGTGGATATTCTGACTGTTTCTTGGGAAACTTTCATTGGCAGTATCTTTGGGTATTTTCTCCTGGGCTTTTAAGATTCTCTAAGAACTGTCTGCTACTCTATTGCTGAAATGGGTAGAAAGCAATGCTCCCGAATTTTGAATATATTTATATACTTTCGTGTTCTCAATTGGAAAATCAGTCCCAGTTATTCTAAAATACTTTCAGGTCTTCAATAATAGTTACACAAATGAAAAGGAATTAAGATGTGTTATGTGTAGGTACCAACTCTCCACAATGAATATATAATAGCTATGTATTAATAATTTTTTTAAAGTAAGATAGATGAATCAAAAGCATCCATGATCTCAATAGTGAGCCAGTTAATATTTTCTAGCTGGAAGATAATGTGATTGCCTCGGTGTTGGGAATAACACCATGATGAGGTCCCTAATTTTACCTTACTGATTATATCATTGAGAGTTTAGCTTACTTCTTGGAAAAATGTATCAGTTTATTATAAACACGATGCAGGGAAGAATAGATTTAATATAAACTCAGATACATGTCAAAACATTTTTGTAACAATGTTCTATTAACAAAATGAATTATCAGTTATGCAGACATAAAAAACAATTTAGTTAAAAAACTCCAGATGTTAGAAGTGTAGAACCTTGAACTCTTATTGTATTAGTCTGTTTTCCATTGCTAAAACAAAATGACTGGCATATCCAATCATTTAAAGGAGTTGTTTGTCTGTTTGTTTGTTTTTAGCTCGTGGTTTGAGAGGCTTTCATTTATGATCAGCTGGCTCCAAGACAGAAGCGTCATGGCAGAAAGGCATGCCTGAGCAAACTGTTCACCTCATGGAGGGTAGAAGCAGAGAGGAGGAAGAGCAAGAGGTGGAAGGGGGGAGAGAGGGACAGAGAGAGAGAAAGAGAAAAAGGGGGGGGCAGTGAATAAAAAACACCCTTTCAAGCCACATCCCCTTTTTTAATAAGTGTTTTGCAAGAGAACAGATTTAATGCACACCTCAGAAATTAATGAGTAGTTTACAATATTTGGCCACAAAGTCAAATGTAGAAGAGTGCAAGAGATCTGTCCGCACACTAGGTATCTGCGGAATCCAGCTGAGGGTCTGCAGCCCTTGGCAATGTCCCAAATGAGTCCAGTTGTGCTATTAATATTATTATAGCTCAATTAGGAGGAAATAAATGAACTTAGGGCTTTGAGGAACTTTCTGATATAATTGGGGTCAATCCTTTAGTGCCACAAAGGTGCTGTTAGGAAACAACAGTCTATTATAAAATGTAGATCATGCATTTTTATTCACACTCTATCATATCAGCTACCCCAATAAACCTAGCCTAAGTAGGCACGCATCTGAAAAAAACCCTTATTATAATATGTAAAATTAAAGCTGTATCAAGAAAATTATTTTTTTATTTTAAAATTTAAAAAATTGGTTGCATCCTTAGAGAGTAAGATTGGTGATCCTATACAGTATGCACCAACAATGATATAGATGGTAACCTACTTTTCGTGTGATTTCCCCTTAGAACTAAAATCCCAGTTATAATGAAGACAAAAGATATTCCTTATGAAAAAGTGTTCCAACATTCAAGCGCAGAATATGAGCTACGTCTATATATAGCAGTCTAGCTTCCTGCGCTTTGCCGTTGAGAATGTAGTATTGGACCAAAGCTCAACCGTTGTAAAGTTATTGAGGAACAAATGCGGCTGGGTTTCCCCTGAAGGAGTTTGATTTTCAGAGCCAATGAAAGAGAAACAGGAAACCAAGACAGAGAAGCAAGGCAAAGAACGGTCAGAAATGCTCAGTCTCTACAATTCCACAGGTGAAGGGACCCAGAACCGGAAACTGCTGCCATCAAGGAAAACAGGTATATTATATCTATTCTATAAGCCTTGAGATGTGGAATTTCCTTATTTGTTCTATGCCGGGTTAAAGTCTTTCATAATCTGATTAGAAAGAACCAAGTATCCATTCCTATCTTTGAGTTACATAGAATTTAAAATTTTCCAGACACGTGTGATGTTTGGGCATTTGAAATATTTCTACCTTACCTAGCAGCCTGTTGTACTACCTTACTGACATTATAATGAGTGCATTACAATCCTGTCTAATTGTGGAAAGGTTCTGCATAGTTTTAAAACTCTGCTGATTACCTAAGGCTCTGTGTTGAGTGTCTCTGTATTTGTTGCAGTTGGTGCTTCTCATGTCGGGAACTGAACGATCAAAGTATCTGTCAGAGTCCAAGAAATGGAAACTCTCTCAATAATTTGTGCAGAATTGCAGATCAAAAGAGATAAGGAAACTGCTGCTCATAGCCATTGTTCAGGGGACATTATTCTTTTTGGATTAAAAATATAAGAAGATGCTGTATTATGTATGTTTGCAGAATGTGCAATTTAATGTGAAATAGTATTATGAAGCGGAATCTATGGAGTTCTTCTTAGCCAGATATTTTTCTTAACTATTAATATTTTCATTCCTTTTTTTTTACTGTTGAGTTGATGCTTTTTAGTAGGAAGATAACATCGTTTCTAATTTAGGTGGAAAATTTGGAAAACATTCACAACAATGTGACATTTTTAAGTGTGTAGCACTTTATGGAGACTGTACATTCATGCCAGTGAGTCTATAGCCACAAAAATGGATAATTCATTTGGTTCCCTCATTCCTGACCTCCTCTTTGTAATTTTAATGGGACTACAGAAACTGAACTATGACTTCTTATACAGTGGATTGAACACTTTTGAATGAACTAAAAATACAAGTTATCTATAAAGTATGTTTGGTTTTTCTGTTTGAAGGGAAGGAACTAAAATTTCCTTTTCTCTTGAGAGATCAGAGATGAAACCCAGAAACACTGGAAGGGGGTTCAAATATATCACAAAGACAACATCAGTATCAGAAAATGTTATTATGTGTTATATTTTTGGAGTCGCTTTTCTTTCTATTAGAGCAGCAGCACATAACTCAGAATAAGTTTTGACATAATGTTTGAAAACTGAAACTTTAGGAAGATATTAAATGCAGTGACTGCTGTCCTGGAAAGGATATGTAACTTCTGAATTAAAAATTGAAAAAAGAGTTAGAGGGACATGAAAAGATTTAAGAAATGTGTTAAAATACTTTTAGTTTGGGACTCACTCTGGTTAGCTAAACTGCTTCCTTACTAAATTTCCTTCCCCCCCCATTGATCTTTCCTCTCTTTCCTGCCTGCTACATGATGCTATGCTGACTGTTGACACTAGTAGAAAGAGTTTTACACATACACACACACACACACACACACACACAAACACACACACACACTTGAAAGAAATGGGATGGGGTATTGCATAGTGACTGTTGTGGTTGAACATCCAGTGCAAACTGCTAAAGAGAAAATGAGATTAAGATCCCCCTACAGACTCTTTCTCCCATAGGCCAGTTGGCAAACTACAGTCCATTGGCCAAATTCCACCTCTCCTTTTATTTGTAAATAATGCTTTGTTGAAACACAGCCAAAACTACTTATTTACATATTGTTTATGGCTGCATCCAGGGTACAAGGGCAGAGCTGAGCAGTGTGACAGAGAACATATGGCCCACAAGAATAAAATATTTAATTTAACTTGTTTTGAGCCAAAAAATTTATTGGTATAAGAAAACAATATTATTTACCCTCTAAATAGATTGTTAAGTGTACAATACAGTAATATCTATAGGCACAATGTTGTACTGAAAATTTTATCATGGTAAGAACATTTAACATGAAATCCATGCTCTTCATAAATTTCTAAGTGTGCAATATCTAGATTGCTTATTCTAGGTTCAATGTTGTGTAACAGCTCCGTGGAGCTTATTCATTTTGCTTGACTAAAACTTTACATCCACTGATTACTAACTCCCGTTTCCCGTCTCCCTGGCTCCTGGCAACTTCCATTCTACTCTGATTCTATAGGATTAACTCACTCATATAAGTGAAATCATGCAGTATTTTTTTTACTTTATGTGGCTGGCTTATTTTACTTAGCACAACATCTTCAAGATTCATGCATGCCATTGATTGTTGCAAGATTTCCTTCTTTTGAAAGACTGAACATATTTCATGACATATGTGTAACACATTCTCTTTGCCCATTTATTCACTGATGGACACTTAGGTTATTTCCATATTTTGGCTATTATGAATCGTGCTGTAATAAATCAAAACCACAGTGAAGTATTAGCTTACACCTGTCAGGATGGCTCTTGTGTCAAAAAAAAAAAAATTCAACAAGTGTTGCAGAAGCAGTGGAGAGGTTGAAACCCTTGAACACTGTTGCTGGAAATGCAATGCCACTGTGGAAAACAACATGAAGTTCCCTCGAAAATATAACTACCCTATGTGACCTAGCAAGCCCACTTTAGAATATCAATCCAAAAGAATTGAAATCAGGATCTCTAAGAAAACTTGGTGTTCCTTGGGTCACTGCAGCACTATTCACATTCGCTAAAGTATTTATTATCTGGCTGATGATGGAAAACTTTTGCTGGTTTATGCTAAAGCCAATGCATTGTTTCCCTGTTGGTCCCAGGTAGCAGATTCTGGATCACAAAGAACTTGTTAGAATTGAAATTCTCCTGCTCCTTTCCAGAACAAAGGAATAAAAATATCCAGGGAATCTGTGTTTTAACTACCTTTCCAGGTAATTCTGATTTAGATTTGAGATTTGTATGTGCTGAACATCCTAATCCAATGTTGCTAATGGGTCACAGTGGTACCAAAAATATCGGCCTACAGGGTATGGCTGGTATCTCATAGAATCACAAAGATGCACAGTTTGAGGCAGGACATAATTCTAATTGCATTTTAAAGTTCATTGGGGCAGATCAATGACAATTTTTACAAAGAACAAATTTCCTGTTTGTCTCAGAAGCTATTTTGTTAAGACGGAAATGCACATTTGATCACACTTTATCATTGACAAAGTTGTTTATGATGGTTTTAAAAAGCATCTCTATTGTGAAAATGTTACTTTAGGATGTAAAACACCTCTGAATATAAAGCATATGTCTATGTGCATGTGTTTATGTATATTTAATAGCTTTTTCTTCAAATAAGATATCTTTAAAGTAGATCAGTAGAGAGATAAAAAAATTTACTTAAAATATGCTTAATGCAACATCATTGTACAATGCTTTGAACAAATATTATATAGGAAAATCCAGTTTGGGGGTGCCCAAGATATTCAAGCAGTATTTGTTTCCCTCATGCACCTAAATAGGATTCCACTGACAATAATTTGCTACAAATCATGTTTTAAGAATATTGTTGTTACTGGCAAGGCATGCCTGTAGGCTAGCTAGTTCAGCAGTGCATCTTTGAATGTAAACTAAGGGCTAATAAGCAGTGGTCCACTTCCATGTCTATCATAAGGATAAAGTGTTGACTTTGTACTGGTATGTAAAATAGGGTCAAACAGAACCCTGGTTCTGGGAGCTGGGCCCACAGCCTGCTGATTCATGGTGTGCAGATTCCTTCTGCAAATCTCTGCCCTGGAGTTTAAACCCATAACAGCATCCCCAGAACTATTTTAAGAAAATCTCAGAGCCAGATCTGTTGGGTCCAGCAGGCTTTGAAAATCCCCTGTAGTTTTTGGGTATCTGTAAATTTCTGCAGCTCTGAGTCTTCTCCAGCTCTGGGGTGCTATTAATCCAGTTTGGCCTGGAACAATACTAGGGCTGACAGACCCTGCTAACCTTGTCTGTATCCACCAAACACACACATACATGCACATCAGTGTGGAAACACTTGGGCATACAGAACTTGAACAGACTGTAGGCTCCCATGCATGGGACCTCTCAAAACCTATGGGAATGTGGTATGGTACAGTGAACCTTCTCTGGGATTAATTGATCTTGCCCACTGCAAACAGTGGCATGATTGGGCCAAGATAACAAATGCAGCTTTGATAAGCCCCCTTTGCTTCCTGCCACCGTGATGGAGTTTGGATACAGGTACCCACCTCCCACTGATTGCACCACTTGCTGGTACTACAGAAAAGACTTTCCTACTAAAGGCAGATTTTGAAAGAGACCCCTGCAGGCCCTATTCAGGTATTTCAGAGCTCCTGTGCATTCAGGATGTTGGCTGCAAGAAGAGTTGTTGGATGGATCTGTCCTTTGACCAGCAGACTTCTTGTTCCGTTACCATCCATAATTGGAGGAGGGCTGGAGAAAGCCCTCTAAAGTTCAGGTCCCAAATTGACCAAATTGGAGTCACTCTAGCCAGGATTTCTTAATCTTCTCATTAGTGACATTTCAAGCCAGATAATTCTTTTTTGTGATGACTGGGCTGTGCTTTGTATGATGTCTGGCAGCGTCTTTGGCCTCTTCACATTAGATGCCAGTGGCACTCCCATAGCTGTGACAACTAAAGTTGTCTCTGGGAGCAATGTCCAGCAGGCATGGCCAAATGTCTCTGGTGGGCACAATGGTTGAAAGTCATTGTTTTACATTAGATGCCACTTTGGATGTATTAGTCTCACTTGATTTGCTCATACTTGGGCGGCCCTCACTGAGTTCTTAAGGCACAAATGAAATGCAAAGAGGAGGCAACTGCTGTCTTCACCGTGCATCATGGTGGCTTCCAGCCTTGTGAAAGCTTTGCACAATCACAGTGGGAGAGCAAATGAGATATCTGTGCTGTCACATTTTAACAGTCTGATATCGGGACCAAATCCATCATTCAGGTGTCTGCTATCTCAGAACCAAACTTCCTGCCAAAACTGTCATCTCACGCACTGATTATATCAAACATATATGATGAAACCACAGACTTTGATCCCATTAACACCAAAGACAATCTATTAAATGTTATAAATTCAAGGTTGCAAATGGAATATAAACGTTCAGAATGGAAATACTCCAAATCAAAATATATAAAGAAAAATGTCTATTACCTTCAATTCTAATTTCAATGTGTAGCTAATGCCTAGAGATTAGCATGCACTTGAAATCATGTTGTTACAATTCCCTTAAAATAAAATGATATAAAAATAACAAGGCACCCCCTTACCCCAAGCCAATCATATTTATATTATTGAGTTTTGTTTGTATTTTGGCTTTTATTTTTCTTGTGTGAAAGTACACATGAAAGAGGAAATTTTGTTTTAGATAGGCAGGAAAAATATAGAAAATGACACAGAACAGTGGTTAGGAAACTATGGCTCATGGACTAAACTGAGGCAGTCCCCTGCTTTGTGAATGAAGTTTAATAGGAATGTAGTCATGTTCATTCATTCATTTATTTTCTAACGCTGCTTTCATTGTATGGCAGCAAAGTTGAGAAGTCATGTTCAACCAAGACTTACGGCCCACAAAGCTGAAAATCTTTAGTACCTGTTCTGTGCTGCACTATTTCTTGACACCTCAAACAGGAAATTCAGGGATACAAGCTGTCACTTCAGAGAGCTTCCAAATATATAGATTCATGCTTTGGTTACATTAAACCTTGAGTGTACCAAGTGTACTACACCCCAGTCCTCACTTCCTGTTGGGTAATGAGGGATGAGATGATGGTAATTGAGTTCAACAGTTTTCTCACATGCTATATTGCGAGTGATCTGGTTTTTATTTTAGCTTGTTGCATACCAATTCATGAATTGAGAGGGAGGATTTTGTATACTTCAATGGATGAATACAAATTCCTTTTTTTTCCACTCCAGATTTATGTCCTAGATGACTGTCATGGGGGATCTTACTTAAACAAATCACTGCATTCTGATAAATTATCTCCTACTCATACACTATTACAAAGAGTCAAAGCCTGCACCACAGAGGAGGATCAGGAGATGCCGATGCAGATTACCAGCCTTCATTCACTGAATGCTTTCTTGCTGCTTATCAAAACTAGGTGTGCAGGGTGACTGTCGTTCCTATGGTTACATTTGTGGGATCTCTAGTAAAGATGAGCCTGTCTGGGAGTCTCTTGTTTTCCTTGCTACGCTTATACCTAGAATGCGTCACAACATTAAGAGAGTTGTCTGTGTCTTTGGCCCACCGGTTAAAGAACCTCCTACAGATGTTGCTCCCACTTTCTTGACAACAGGAGTCCTTATTACTTTATGCCAAGCTGATTTTGAGGCCCATAACATCCTCAGGGAGCCTGGGTTTGCTGGGAAAATCAGCCAAACGCCAGTGATTTTGAGATCATTATATTTTGATCGGGACCCACTTCAGAAGCAGCCTTCATGGCAGAGATCTGTGGTTATTCGAATCTGTATTACTAGTGACTTCGTGACTTGTATACCTGCAACACCTGAGAAGGGATCCCTGTGAACGTGGGGTTAAAGGTGGTCACTGAGAGTAAGGAGATTCCTGGTATTTCCCGAATTATATATGACTTAACATCAATGCCCCAGGAACGACTGAGTGGGAGTAATAAACTTGTTCTGTTAAAATACTGTGTGCAGTTTAAATTGATCAGATACCATTTCCATTACTGACATGCAGTACTGTGAAAAAAGCTTCTGGGGCAGCTACATCGTACCTTGGTTCTGACCGGCAAAAATATTTACGGTGTGAGAGCTGAGTTGGGGTGACTGAAGAGTTTATATGGATAATCAAAGCACCATTGCCTACACTCAGATTGATGCTGCTTGTGCCTTTGCCTCACTGTTCTTATGTACAAACTAACTGTGGCTGTTGCTGTCTCTCTGAAGATAAACGAAAGTGAATGAGTTTGAGAAAAGTAATAGGCTTCTGTCTCCTTGCCAGTTTCTAAGAGCTCTTTTAAAAAACCGTATTAATTATTGCTGTGACTTACTACGTCTACGTTTTGGAGAGCCTGAGTTTTCCCATAAGTAACATTATTTATCTATAAAGGGTGAGGGAGAGGTGAACATATCTGATAAAGGTACATATGGGCTTTTCTGGCCACTTTCACAGGCTATGGGGCTACTGAATGTAGATTACCTTAAGATGGAAAAGTACTAGGAATTTCTGGAAGTACTTAATTTTGTGGAGCCACAGCCACGACAGGAAGACTCTATGAATGATCTCACAGGTCTGATTGGCCGCGAAGTGTTTTGAGACCATGTTCTCACCAGGGCCACATTATTCACTGTAAGCTTATTAATAAGGAGATTTATTTTCCTGCCCTATTACCAGCTCTTACAGCCTTGCATAGAAATTTCCTGTTCTTACCCCAACAGAGACCACTTCTGTCATGTCTGGTGTAGTGCAGATAAGAGTTCAAGAGAAAAATTTTAATCTCTTTCTTGAATGGTAAGAGGAGTAGCGTTGAGGTCACAAAAGCCTTGATAAATGCCTACAGTTTACAAGTGAACTTCATCTAGTGAAGAGTTAAAATAACCTCTTATAAGGGAAGAGTTAAAATAACCTCCTATAGACCGATGTGTTACTCGTGCTTAGAGTGTGACCATCAAAGCCAGGACCAGTTTTATCAAGCAAGGTATTCGCCAAATCTTACAATGTTTTTCTAGCAGCTATAACACAGGAGTCAAGAAGTCAGTGCAGGGCTTGTTGCTATTGCCACCAATTTCTGAGATCTTTTATAACATTCGTATAAGCATGATGAACTAGACAGTAGTAGATTAAAATTCTGCAACTGTTGCATAGTTTAGCTAAGAATGTCACTATGTTTTTTTCTTAGCAATGTCATCTCAGATTGCTGCCTCACGCCTAGTTGAGAAGATCTTTTGAATTCATTAGGTCCAAATTTTTGTTTAGAATTTAATATTAGAAAAGATGTGTGGCAGAAGCCATCTTTTCATTCTGGCTGGTCCAGGGACCAACCAAGAGCTGCTGCTACATCAGCAAGGAAAGTTGTCTCAGTATAAGTTCTATACCCCAGATAAAGCAGTACTTAAATTCTACAAAATGTGAAGAGTTCTTTCTCTGTCCTGATGAGGGGGGTACCCATAATGGCCTTCTGGGAAGCGGATGTGATAGTGATCTGTTCTTAATGGATTTAAGCAGATTTAAAGTCATGTTGTTTTAGACCTATAAAATGCTTACTGACATAAACTAGCACATATTTATTTGAAAAAAAAATTTTCTCTTCCAGCAACAATGTCTATGGTTTTGTACTTCAGCACATAATAGGAGTTGGGAAGAATATATAATAAGAATATTTTTCTTTTTTTCTTCTAAAATTTGTTTCATGGAACACTTGCAGCAAGATGGTTGATGCAAAAACGGTTAAGTGATTATATATGTTTGGAGGTGTTGCTTATGGATCTTTGCATTCTGAACATTTGTGGTATATATTATATTCAAAGTGCAGAAATTTTGAAGGTAAAATCAGTTGTTAAAGTTTTGCTTTAATGTTTTTTGGTTAAACACCTGATCAGTCTTCCTTGATACTGGGGAAAAAAATCTTTCTTCAAGGTACTCTTCGCATAATACGGGTTTTAAAAAATTAAATTTTCTGGGATTCAGACATTTCCGGATATTTAGTACCTGTCTTCATCTGCTGAAGACTTGTTGCATTGTGCCAAACAATAATTACCCGCATACCTTCATATTATTTCATCTGAGCTACTGAGAAGATTCTAGTTCCATTTATGGTTAAGGATACAAGCTCAATTGAGGAATGGTTACCTAATGAAGTTAAGAATTCAGTGTCAGGTTTTCTCTGTCCTCATAATCCTGTTACAGAGTACTCTAATTCCTAAACTATATGAATTTAAGGGAAGGTTGTTTTAAATTTTTTTAGTATAACTGATAGCTTACAAACATCATATTCTGAGATAAGTATACATGGCAAAATGACTTCGTTCAAACTAATTTAACATATCCATCACTGCATACCCTTCAGCAGTTCTTAATTTCCTCCACTTAGAAACAATTTAATAGCAAAAGTAAAAGAATACTTTTAAGCAAAAACCATTGCTCAGCATCTCTCAGAGGCAGATTAAAACACATGTGAAGTTCAATACCCGGTACAAAAAAAAAAAAAAAATGTGAACTCCACTCTAGGTTATTTAACATCTCCACACATTTTTTAAAATAAAATTGGCAATGCCATATATACTGTTTTCTAACCTGTTTCATTTAATGGAGTGTAGTTGATATCTGTTCTTCAATAAATTTAAATCAACAACAACAAAAAAATTCTCTCCTATCCATTTATACCTTCCCTAATGATACATCCAAAATGTATCAAGCTTCTCTGGTGTGAATAAACTGTAATAGTACATAAGATCCTAATGAGATAACTGACATTGTGAAACGGGAAGAAAAGGGCTAAAGGTGTAAATAAAGTGTTTGTAAATGGGGAAGGGAGGAGGGGGTGAAGGGAGGGCAGGGACAAGGGGAAAAAATGAGAACCAAGACCTATCATGTAAAGGTGCAAGAACCCAATAATAAATGTAACTGTACTGTATACCTAAAATGTACCAATAAACTCAATAAAAGAAAAAAAAACTATCAAGCATTGAAATGGACCATGAAATAAAAAATCTGCTTTCTCCCTTTTCTTAAAAAGCTCTTCATATTTCCCCATTGCTCATACTTTTAGGTGGATTATTGGGATGCCCATGAGGAAGGAGATTGGGTGGGTGTTTTAAGCTCCATCATTTGTCACTAAGAAGGTTGTCCTGTGTTTTTTTTTTATTTTAAAATTCTGTTTTTTATTTCTGTGTTTCTGATTCAAGGAAAGTCATTGATTGAATTTTATTATGATTCTTTTGTGCATTTATGTTTGTCTCAAGTCATCTATAATAACTTGTAAATACTGTGCTTGAGAGGATTGAAGAATTGTGGAAAACACTTAACCATCCTTAAAAAATCTTAAGGCCCCAGTCTACTTGATAATACTATTACAGAGTACATGTCACAGTCACATGGTTCTAGAGCCCTAATATTTTACATCTCATATGGAGATACCTTAAACAACTAGACTTGGAAGTCCCAAAAAGAATCTTACCACCGTGATATATGTGCACCCATGTTTATAGCGGCACAGTTTGTTATAGCTAAAACTTGGAAACAGCCTAATTACCCATCAACTGGAGACTGGATAAAGAAGATGTGTTGTTGTTGTTTTTTTTTAATAAAATGGAGTGCTACTCAGCCATAAACTACAGACATAGCTAAGTGGATGCACTTTAAGGACATACTCTTAAGTGAAATTAATAGGACACATGTGTAAATACCAAATAGTTTCTCTGGTGTGATAAACTATAAGTGTAAATAAGGATCAAAATGTATAATTGGTATTGTGTAATGGGAAAAAAGATCTAAAGGTATGGGGAAGTGGGAGGGGTGAAGAAAGATAAAAGGGAAAAGAAAAAGTAAGACAAAAGAAAAAAATGGAAACAAAGTCTTTGTAAATAGAAGGGTGGAGGGGGTAAAGGGAGGCCAGGGGAATGGGGAAAAAATAAGAACCAAGATTTGTCATGCAAAGGTATAAAATCCCAATGATGAATGTAAATGTATTGTATATCTAAACTGTACCAATAAGAAAAAAAAAAAGAAAAGAAAAACTCTTTGTGTGGCATGTGGTTCATGAAATCATACTTTGATCATCTCTTTTTATCCCACCATGTACAAAATGAAAGTTATCAGAAGCCATAGAATTTGACAGCTGAAGACAAAATTTGGGCCGTACGATTCACATCTCAGTTGACTTCATCAAGTGGGAAGCTAAGAAAGAAAAGAAGAGACAAACACTTATGCAGTACCAACTACATGCTAGATCAGTGCTTGGAAAATATTCTCCTTAAATCCTTCCCAGGAAACCTATCATAACTAACTCCAAAAATGCGGTGTCTTAGCAACAGTGGCAATTTATTTGTCACACTTGCAGAGGTTAGAAGCCTGAGATCAAAGGGCCAGCATCCTAGTTAGTGTCCTCTTCTGGATTATAGGCTGCCACCTTCTCATGTGAATCTTTACATGGAGTAAAGAGAGTAATAGAGCTCTCTAGTGTCTTTTTTTCAGAGTGCTACTCCCATGGTTTAAACTCCTCTCAAATGTCCCACCTCCTTATTGATATGACCACATTAAGTGTTAGAAATTTGACTTATGAATTTTGCTGAGGGAGCGGGAAGTGTAAATATCCAGTCTGTAATAACCCTTAAATACTAAAAATTTACTTTGCTGGATAGTAAACCACATAATATCTGGCTAGTGACCTACAAAAAATGTGGAGATAGAGAACTATAACACAAGATATCACAAGGAAACCACCAGGTCTGTCTAGAATTGATGAAATCCTACAAAATAAATGTCTATATGTGTTCAACTCATAAATAACATGAATAAATGAGTAGGGACTATTACATCATAAGAGACTCAGAAAAACATTTTCCAAGTGCAAACCATGGACCTTGGATCCTGCCTCAAAAATCAACTGTAAAACAAAAGAAAGCCAAATACCAAAAAATGTTGAAAGCAGAAAGATAAGGCCTTTGAAGGTTATCACAGCTTGAGCAGAGGCCACACCTCTCTAAAGGTGAAGAAAGGGAACCCCCAATTTCTGCACCCCCCCAAAAAATTCTTATGTTCCTAAGACCAGCCTTTCCAATCTGCAATCTGTAGTGCGCATGTATGTACTTGGAGGATCCTATTGAAATATATATTGTGATTCAGCTGGTCTGGGTTAGGGCTGTGTACCCTGTTGCTGGTCCACAGATGACACTCTGGTTTCAAAGTCACAGGGTCACTTTGAGAGGTTGTGTAAAATTTTATCTTATTTGTCTCTTTCTAGGATCAGGCATTTATTATTCTCCATTTATGAAAACAAATCTGTTGGCCTTAGTGAATGCTATAGAGAATAAATCTAATTATGTCTTTATGTGAAATAAATCATGACAATTCAATAATCAAATAAATTATTAACCTTCAGAAGGAACTGGAGGAGGAAACGCTATAATAGGTGTTGGGAACATTTTTAAACACTGGGCTTCCCCCCCCAACATTTTCTCATTTTAGCCCTACAAAATCTGTCTTAGGTGAATGCTCTTGCCCCTATATTGTAAAATAAAAACTGACCCATGAGCTAACTAACATCCAAAGAAAAATACGGAAAATTCTACAAGAACAGTGACCCTTTTACCCAGGGAACAGGAACTATTACAGGTGAAAAAGTGGAAGGGACATCTGATAACTTAGAGAATCAGAACTTCCTTGGAAATCTGATTTGATTGCAAAAAGATGCTTTAATAGCCATTGTTAAGACGTTTGGAGAAATGGAACATGGACTGGGTAATAGTTATTAAGGAATTGTTGCTAATTTTGTCAGCTGTTTACAATTATTTTACAAAATGGAATCCTTATCAGTCAGAAACTAGTGAAATTATATCCTGTCCGGATTTGCTTGAAAACACTCATACAAAAGAAGGGGAGTGAAGGGGAAAAGTCAATGAAACAATAATGGCAGAATGTTAATGCGTATAATTTGTAAATTCTTTCAAAATTTTGTGTCAATTTTAGGATTGCAGAAAAGTTCTGCTGTTATTTTGGCATCAGGGACCCGACTGTGTATTGCCTACTTTCCCCTAATGTATCATCCTATATCACTGTAGCGCAATGACTGAAACCAGAAAATGCACAATAATCCAACATCATTAACTGGCCCAGATATTTTATTCTAATTTTACCTTCTTTTCCCCTGCTAATATCATTTGTCTTTTCCAGAATTCAACTCAGGGTCCCACACTGCATTTAGGCCTCCTGTCTCCACAGTCTCCTCCTGTCTGTGATATTCCTTCGGCTTCTGTGTTTCCTGCTCTTGATACATTTGAAGAACGCTCATTAGTCATTTCACTGGGAGTCCTTCAGCATGGGTTTACTTGATGTATCCTTGTAATGAGATTGAAGGTATGTTGACAAGTGTTGAAGTTGGATAATACAGACCCAGGTTTTCCTTACCCTCTTCTTTCTAAATTTCAGTATATTTGAAAACTTCCACAAGTAGAAGTAAAATTGTTTTCAGTAATAAGGCAGGGTGAGGTTATATAACTTCTTTAAATTGACTTAGCTATTAAATGAGCAGAGCTAGCACTAGAAACCAGATTAGTTTGACTTAAAAAATGACCTTTACATTGCAAAAAGTATGATGAATAATAAACACTCTTTAGTTGTTAAGGTTGTGTTCATGAGTGAACACAGTTCAGAAGCCCTGCAGAGAGACGCTTTTCAGAGCTGAACATAATTAATCTAGTTCCACCTTATGAGCAACTACTTATAATGAATATGTGAGGTCAAGGTTGAATTTTGTTTTGCGTTGTGCCTGAGGAATAATATACTTTAGATGAGAAACTAAAACCCACACAAGTAAGCAAAATAAGCATTAAATATACATTGTTGGAGTGGGCATTGGAATCAAACTTACACTACCAGGCTTCCCTTTTGACAAGAATTGAGAAAAAGAAAACTGTTGGCGTTGCCCTCTCCACGTCTACTACATCTATCTGTCTCTTTGGAGACACAGGAAGCAGATGCTTTTCTTCTTTTTCTCTGTGTGTCCACTTCATTGTTGTGCTTCTCTTTGCAATCATTCTCCCTCCTGTGTGGCCATAAAACCACTAATGCCTGCTTCATCTTGAAGTGACTTAACCTCAAATGCAAAGATCACTACCATGTGAGTTTCAACTTCTAGCCTTCTTAGTAAAAACCCTGAATCATATAACCTGGTTTCCCTAATATAACGGGTTACATGGCCATCCATTCCAGTGAGCTTGGCCTTGAAGAAGTGTGGTGCACATGGTGTCCATAGTAACAGGAGTCTACCTCTTCACCTTTGGCTTTGGTGGGGCGCGGGAGAGGGTAGGATCAGGCTAAGCTACAAAGGAACTGCCAAACTGTTATTTCACTTCCGTAATATCAGCTGCTGATGAATTCTTCTGTGTTTTCCTTATGCTCAACTCAGAAGAGGTCATGATTGCAGATTCCTGTTTTCACTGTTGCAGAAGGAAAAAAAATAACTTACCTGACATGAGATGTTTGAATGCCCTGTGATTTATACTAAGGAGCAGGAATAGTGCTAAGTTCTATGAGTAGCTTGGCATTATCCTTGGCTTTGAGAAAATCAGAATCCATTAGAATAATAAGATATATAAGTGAAAAATGACAATATGGTGTCTTTAGTGTTGTAATGAAAATATACACAAAGTTCATGGACACCACAGAGGAGGAACTGATTAGCCATGTCTGAAGAAGGTCAGACAAGAAATTCTTTAGGAAAAAGTGGGGACAACTGGGCTGGAATTTGAATGCCAAAGTAGGAGGTGAGGCATCACTGAGGATACCTTTTTTTGCAGGGTTGACTCTCAGATTTTGAATGTGTAAGGAGACCCAAGGAGTAATGCTCCCCTGCCAGAGCAGAGGGCTCAGTTATTAGGGGATCCCCTGTTTTCTGCCATTCTGGCTGTTCAGGGTTAAATTGTGAGAATTTCTATGTGTCTCATGCTCCTGATGGCAGAGGTATTTGAAATTCACACTCATCAATTAGGCTTTTTGCTAAACTGCTTAAAAACACAAAATTTTGTTCAGCTACAAGTCACTCAGAAGCCATCACTGTATTGTCCTGTTCAGGGTTGTTGGAAACAGGCTAGCTAGGCAGTCCCCACATTTGTACCAGAGACAGGCACCCTCAGTTGAAGGCTCCTGGGAAGTTTACCTCTCTCTTCCTTACACTATGAAAATGGTTAATCTGAAAATAGCTCTGTATAATTGCATGGTATAATCAACTTTCCTGGTCTTGGAGCAGCAAGAGCAGGAAGAAAATTGTCTATAGAAGAGTGAAATGTGTCTGAGCTCATGAATTCTAAGAACCAGAGTGGCTTACGTGGACTTTTCATTGTGACTCAAAGCACATATTTTAGCAACCATGTTATTGAATTTCAGGGTGGAGATTAGAATTGGTTACTTGTCAGGAGTGTTAGGTAGAAGGAAGGTGTGTATATAGACACCTGCTGCCCTTACTGTCAACCTGTGCATAACCAAAATCACGGTGTTTAGAGTAGCAATATAGGAGAAATACAGCTGGATTTATTATGGACAATGTAATAGCCACACCTTTCTTCCTATAATATCCACAAGTAATACCAGAAAAGTGGTAAACAAATGGCGTCAGAGTTCAAAATGGGAACGTCAGTGAACCACCTCAGATCCACTGGCCATCTGGAGCGTACAATAAAAGGAAACCCATTAGAAGGAAATTGTGGAAACATTCAAACATTGTAATTTGGCTTTGGAATGAGATCTGTTTATTCACATATTTGAAATTGGAGTCGAGTCGGTGACCCTAATGGTTTCGACTGCCTCTGAGGGTTCCACTGTTTTTCTACACTTGATATCTTAGTTACATGTCTCTTGTTGCTAAGACAGAACACCCAACACCCAGGGTTAAAGGAGGAAAAGTTTATTTAGCTCACATCTGTAGAGGTTTCAGGCCATAATCTCCTGGCTCCGAGGCAGGGTGGCATAGCAAATAGGCACCACAGAGGAGAAACAGTTCATGGCAGGCAAAGGTAGCAAAACAAGCAAAGGACCTTAACAGTGTCTTTCTGCCTCTTTTATCTTACCCAGGCTATGTGAGGCAAGTAGCATTCATACCCTTAATCCCAGTGCGTTTGAGCCCAGCATGCATCATGAATCATTCCAACATCACACTCTAGATCCAGCCACCTCTGAAAAAGCCCCACCTATGATGGCATGAGGCTTTAGTGGGACCTCTACACACAAGCCGTAATACTTGACTATATTGGCCGGGGCAGTTTCTATACAGCAGTGTTGGCAGATAGCATAAGACTTTCTTCTTCAGTTTTAAGGAGCTTCAAAATTTCTGAGAAATCATTCCTGAAGTTATCGCTTCTCCAGAAAGCTGCTTAGGGTCATGCAGAAGAAAAAGTGTTGCTTCATATCCATTTGCAGAGTCGCTGCTGCTGTGAAGGTCAGAAAATGAGTTGTGGAGTGGGAAACAGTAGGTAAGGAGTAAAGGTGGGAGAAAAATACCCAGGAAAGTGATATCCTAAAAAATGTCTGTGCTATTAGGGAAGACAGGTGCACACTCAACCCATCCAATAGGCTTTATCAAAGAAGAGGGGAGAGAAGACAAGGAGGAAACCCAACATTTCAGAAGTGTTCAACAGGCACATTAGCACTAGGGGAAGTGCACAATGGCATCCCATGTCCTGCACATGAGTAGCACGGAGTGCCTTGTCCAGTGTGAGCTCAGATCACACCAGGTTGGGGACCAACCATACAGTTCACGTTTGAGTGTGGTCAGTAGCTGCGGAGCCTCAGGCCTTCGGACACTGGGAAAACCCTTCTCTGTGAGGATGGGGGAGGGTAGCTAAGCATGTCCAGGCAGTTTCTGCTAGGAAATGGCAGGGTTGGAATTAAAAATCCAGATCGACTTGACTTCAAATCCCAGAGCCCTGGTTCTGGCACAAATGCAAATCAGCAAGGCATTTACCCTCTGACCCTAGAGTTTTCACTGGCAAAGTAGAGACTCGGAATCAGTGGCTTCCAGGCTCATATTTTTAAAAGGCTATGGAACATTTCTTTCAAGTAAAATATTACTCAACTCACAATAGAAAACAAATCAACATAACTCTGTCGTGGTTAAACCTGGGTAGGAGCCAGAGGCCTGATTTCCCTCTCATCCAGCTGAGTCTGTGCTATCTTGCATTACTGTTCAGGAAATACTCTCCTCATGTCTAATTCTTCCATGGGAGAGTGTACTTTACCGCTCTGACGTTGTGCGTGGCTTTGAGTCTTGCTTCAGCAAATGGAATAGAAGCAGCCATTACATTCTCGCTTCAAAATGAGCTGGCATGACAGCAGGGGCTTGACATCTAAACTTCTGGCCTCCGTGGTGAGAACAGTATGTTCCAACAATCTCCTTCAGCCTGGAAGGACAAACAGGTGGAACATATGTGCATCTTACTCTTAGGCTGGCAAAACTACAAGCCTATGAATGAGAAACGTTTGCTTTTGGAAGTCACTGAGATTTGAGGGACATTCGTTACACAGCCTCATAACAGCAAAGGCTGACAAATATAAGGTCCAAAACATATTCTCAAATCCTGTGTAGCTCAAGCCACAGATTTAATTGGTATACAACTGTGGCACTTAAAGTACTAAAAAACAAAACAGAACCAGAGCAATTCTAACAGTAACAACAACCACTACCCCATATTAAGCAATTTCCCTTGTTAAGCAATTGAGTAGCTTTTGCTTCTTGGTTGTCTACCACCGACTGCTGCTTCTCTGTCCTGCTTCCCAGTTTGATTCACCATAATCCAAATTGCTGTTTGAGGTTTCACAGGTATCTTAAATGAATTGCTCTTTTAATAAGTCACAAAGAGTTGATTTCTGTTGCTTATAACCAAAGCTCTCCAACTCTCACAGATGCATTCACTGTTGTAGTCACTGCTGTACCTATGTCTACATACCTACATTGTGTACGAAGAAGAATAGAAATGAGAAAGAATCGTCATCTTACCTTATGTAATTGGCAGCTTCACGCCAACAAAGCCTGAACAGCTACATCCTGGATCCTGTAGGTTCTCTGCCTGCTTTTCCAGTACCAGTGTCCACCTGCTGTAACAGTTCTCTGCCAATACTCTCTGGAGTAGCCTGCACCCAGCAATGAACTGACACAGGGGGGCAAAAGTGCATCCAGTGTGTGATGGTAATTCTACGCCAAGGGCCCTGTGGGACCAAACGGGGCCTAACTCCAGCTGAGTCCATGTTCTTGCTCAGATTTCTCTCTTCCCTCTGTGGTGACCCTCACTCCCCATCTCCTAAGCACACTCCCTCAAAAACCCGCAGCATCTGGATCCATGCCACAGGCTCTCCTTCCAAACCCTAGCTCCTTCCTTCTCACCAGTCTTACCAGGGCTAAAATAATGTTTATGAGGGGAAAGTACTTGCTTTATGGTGACATTTCCAGGACAAAATGCAGTGGATACCTTATAGAGCACGCAAAGTGGTGATGGAGGCCTATACCCCGACCCCTTGTAAGGCTGATGGCAACATCTCAGCCAGTGCCACCAAGGCAAGGTGGCTTTTAAAAGCGCTGGTGTAGGGCTAGTGAGGTTGGTAGTGTATGTTCCTCTCATAAGCAGTTTCACTATAGCAAAGCTGGAAGCAATAAAACCATTAGTGGCTTTCAGACTTGGAGACCGAAAGACTCCTCCGGGAGGCATCTATTATCCCAACTCTGTGGGCTCTAATTTTTTCAAATATATTTGCACACCTGTCCCTCACAGACATCTAGGCAGACCAGAAAGAGATTGCCTACATTTTCTCCACCACCTTCCAGGAGCATTTACTGAGCACCTTCTCATGCATCCCTGTGCTGAGCCCTGAGGATGTAACCATGAACCCAGCCTCATCTGTCATTGGATCTGTCAGGTCAACGGTATTTGCTTTTTAAAAATTATAGAATTATTTTTAAAATTACAATTACTATAATGACACCCAATGAGAAGGACTAGAGCATGGCTCCCGTTGGCTCCGTGGTTCCATTCACACCACAGTCTCTGCAGTTCCCACAACATCCCCATCTTGCCCAGAATTCCACTGTGGCAGCTCCAGGGAATTTTCCAAAACAGAGACTCAAAGAAGCAAGTACCTGTGAGAACAGTGTTCTTCTTTTAGTACTTAATGACTGAATGCTGAACTTGGGATGTTTATCTGCGCACTTTCTCCCAAATCGTAGAGTCACTGGACATGTGTTCTGCTGCTGGGAATTGTTTTCCTCTTCTTTCTGCCTTGTGAATTCTTCCTTGTCTTTTGTAATAATGTGCAAATAGCACTGTGAGAGCCACCTCCCCTCAGCTGGGTGGACGCACTATACCTTTGTGAGTCATCACTTGGAGTTTTTCTTTCTATATATGTTACTTTACAAATATGAGCTTCTTTAGGGCAAAGGCCAGCCTAGCGTGCAGAAATGCTAAAAATAATAACAGCTATTTGTCAAGCATTTAACTACAGATCACTCATGGTTCCAAGAACTTTATACTAATTTTACTTTTACCAATGTAATTAATTAGTAACTTTTCGGTAACCAATTTAAACTTCTCAAACATTTTACTACCTCTCTTTTGCAAATGTTGAATAAAGGACAGGGAAGTCAGATAAGTTCTCCAAGGTCACACATTGAGGAAAAGGCTTATACATAAGGTTTATACATAAGGCAGAGTGTGGTTTCCCACTACAGCTCTTAATCTTATGGGAGTCCTTCACTTGGAAGTACCAGCCCCTAAGGAGTCTGCAGACAGGATTTGGGAATGAACATTTACATAGGGATGCAAAAGAAATGCCATCTTTTCATATTTTTAGTTGAATTTTAGCTTTCCTTTCTATTAGGAATACAGGCAGCCACATAGAATAGTATTTGCAGGACCTGTGACTTTGTCCCCGGTAACCAGAACAGGTATTTTCTTACTATGTTACAGTTGTGGCTGTTCTCTCAAAATATCATTTACATTCTTCATAATTTAGTAATTTCAGTAGTTATCACTCCCACTCCTATATGTTATTATTTCAAGTGTTAATAAGGTACATATCAGAAATTATTTTTCAAAAATATTTTGACTATTTTTCAAGAAGTCATAAGATTCTTTTGAAATCTTATATTTTCAATTGTCTGCATATAAACTATTATTCTGAATGAAATACGGATACATGAAATACTTATGGTTCATATCCAGATATCTCCCTAAAATCCTCATAGTGGGGTTTTTAAGAGGTGACTGGATCATGGGTGTGTGATACTGGATTAGTCTGCTGACTGGTTTAGCATAGTTCTGCTTGTGGGGGATGGATTAATTAAAGAGGCCGGACCCACTCTGGATGTGGTGTCATCAACCATCAGGCCTGTAGTCCAGACGGAATTAAAAGGGAAAGAGTCCGTGCTTGGCATGCCATGAGTTCTTTCTCCTCTGAGATGCCTCCTTGCCTTTCCTCCTTTAACTTGTGAATGCCAGATATTTTGTTTCAGCAAAGAGAAATTAACTAAGACAATGCTATTAACATGGAAAAACCTCAAAAATGTTATTAAAAAAGTCTCCTCCCCCCAAACCACGTATGGTACCATTCCGCTTATGAAACTTCTACAAGCAGCAAATCCATAGAGACAGAAAGTAGATTAGCAGCATTGCTAGGGGCAGCAGGAGGGGAAGTTGCTGATGGGTACTGGGTTTCTTTCTGAGGTGAAGAAAATAGACTCTAATTAGATTCTGGAGATTGTTGCACAGTTGTGTAAATATACTAAAATCATTTAATTGTACACATTGAGAAGACTTTATAACTTTATAAGAAATTGTATCTTAATAAAATTTAAAAGCAAGCACAGAGGCTTCTTGGAAGGGGTTCGTGGGTTTCTCAATCTGCTCTTGGGCTCCACCGACTCCTACAAGAAGCAAAGAAGCCCTTCCTACGGTTACCCTCGATTAATGCAGGAAGAGGTTCTGACTTGAATCATTTGAAAAAGTAGCTACTGACTATTGTGGGTTTAAGGAATTGATTTTTATGCCATGAAATGAACCACTATGATAAAACTGACAGGGTGAAATGTGAATATTAAGGAAAGTTTCCTAAAGCCCATTAAGACAACTAAAGCAACAAAAGAAGAGGCCTGAATCTGTTTGATCCCTTGCTTCTTATCCGGTTATCCAATTTCCTTCTGTGTTTCCCATTAGGGAGGTTAAGTCCTATGTCCACTGCTCCTCGGGGGACTTCCTCTCCTTGCAGCCCACCCCCAGCCCACAGACCTGCCTCTGTGCTGAGTGCAGAGTAATTCTTCTTTGGTCCTTTCAGAGAACCATCACCTTTGCCCAGAGTTCACTTCTGTGGTTTGTCCTTAGGATGGTTGGTGTTAAGCCCAGAATACAGCTGTTTTCTTAATGGCTTTAGGTCAGGTGACTCCCTTGCTGAATTCTCCTTTCATCCTCTCTCGAGACTAAATTCAGCCTCTCATAGAGTGAATGATGTCATTCTCTCCTCACTGGGATTTTCCCTCACAGCTCACTGACTTTGCAATTTAGCCTTGCAGGGGAGCTGTAGGTGCCCTGCTTGTGGTCCTTTGTTTCCTATCTCAAGCATCTGCTCCTTTACAGGCCAGAGGGTCACCAGGTGCCTCAGCCTGGAATAGCTAGGGGTTTAATAAGCCCAGGAGCAATCAGCAGCCAATGAAGAACTGGACTTAGTGGACTAAATGGTTTACATTCTAGCTCCTTGGGTGGCAGGGGAATCTGCTGTGTGTTCCCTGAAGAACTGTGCTCCAGGTGTCCAAATACACTCTCTGTCATCTTTGCCTCATCCCTGCCTCACTCCACACCCCCTTCGGCTTGTTGACATCATTTCCACAATGAATGGCTTGTACCTTAGTTCTTGTCTAGTCTTTGATTTGAGGGAACCCCACTTTAGATGAGCCTGCATGAGACGTGACTGGAAAAAAATCTTTAAATGTCACAGAGAGCAGAGGGTGCTATCAAGTAATAACCCAACAGTCAGCAAGGCCCACTGGGATTCAGACTTCCTATTCCAGTTAGTTTCCATTGCCAAAACATTTAGGGAGCTTTGCATTTTTCTGGTGGTGAAGGTGGTGGTATTGGAAATTGAGCCCAGGGCCTTCACAGTGAGCTACATTCCTAGCTGTGTGTGTATGTGTGTGTGTGTGTGTGTGTGTGTGTGTGTATATATATATTTTTTTTTT
>NW_022900919.1:37586110-37641539 GCF_012274545.1 Fukomys damarensis
TTTTTATTTTTTTTTTTTTTGTTTTTCTGAAAGACCAGGCTGGGATCTGCAATACTCCTCTCTCAGCCTCCCAGAGTCCTGGGATTACAGGAGTATTCCATCATTCCCAGCTGGAAACTCTTTCTTTAAAACTATTTTTAGCAGTCTGAATTGCGATCTCTAGGGTAGGCCATTTTCATTTACTGAGCATTAAGTGAATTGTTTTAAACTGCCAAGAGTTAGTTTGGGCCAAGTCTAAAGCACAAGGAAGACTTGGGTAAGTGATAGAACTCTCCTACTATGAGACCAAATTGCCTCCAATGGGAGTTCTGAGGAGGTTTTATGCAACACACAACAGCCAGAATCTTGAAACATCTCAGACACCTCTCAAGGGTTGATGAGATAAACAAATGTGCTTTAGAGGTGCACTGGGAGCTTATTCCTGTACATTAAAAAGGAATGAAGCACTGGTACTCTCTACGGTATGTATGAACTTGGAACACATTATGTCAAAGGTCACATATTGTAAGTTGCCATTTATGTGAAACATGCAGAAGAATCAGATCCACAGATACAGAAGCAAATCCGTGGTTGCAGGGGACTGGGGAGAATGGTCGAGAGGGAGCTGTGGAGTGACTGCTAGTGGGTTATGGGGTTTCCCTTTCAGGTGATAAGAATATGTCGGAATTAGATAGAGGTGATGGTTATATAGCATTGTGAATATATTAAATGCTACTAACATGTATTTTTGAAAATAATTAATGTATACAAAATTTTTCTTTTGGTACCAGTTCTTGATCTTGAGAGGCAGGTGGCAGCACCACTCAGCTAAATCCCCAGCCCCCCAAAATTTTTTAACAAAGCCTTTCCCTGTGGCTATGCCTCTCTCTATCTTTCCTACAGGCAGGGGTGGCAGTCAAACTATATAGCAACCAGACTACAAATCAGCTGTGTTTTGGAGAGAAGGTTGGGGCAGACCTGGGATGACAGATCCTCAATTTCTGGATCAAAGGGGCCTAGGCATCTGCATCTGGAGCCCTGGAGAAGGCTATGCCATGGTTAGGACAATAGTTGCTTAGCACCTGGTATGGAAATGTGTTAAGATTTTAACACTAGCCAACATTCCTGAGATGTACTGGCTGAGCATCAGTTCTGTTCGCAGGGCAAGCCCTGCAGACTGACCTCTGTGTTTGCCAGTGGTGTCTTCATCCAAACACTGTTCATCTGCCTACCTTGTGGCTGCAGTGGGGCTGTGTCTAGAGACAGAACCACTGCTCCCAGTGACTGCACTACTGACTCCTCTAGCTGCCACTCTCACCGGCTGTCACTGGGACTTGCTTCAGTGATGATGGAAATCAAAACCCCAGCAACCTCATGAATTAACAGGCAAAAGCTTTAGTCAAAAAGTAGGAGAAAATAGAAAGGGACTTCGGTTTGAGAAGAAAGGCTTTAGAAGACATAGCTCAGATGGAGGGGAGAAGAATGGCCTGTGAACAAAGTAATGGGGAAAGAGGCCAGCTTTTCTGGGGTTGCTGAGGTGAGCTAGGGTCTGGTTGATCCTTGTTTCAGTTTGGTTTTTGCAGCTCCAGAGAAATCCTTGTAGTGACCCAGTTCCCAGGGTCTCATTTCTCCTGACAGGGGTGGGAAGAGCCTTAGCTTTGCTGGCATTCAAGTGGCTGCAGGTTTGGGACAATGACTGGAGACTTCTGGGTGCCCATTTCAGGGGCTCTAGAGTAAGATGTAAAAGCTTATAGCTGAATGTTCTTGAAAATTTCTTGGAGACGTCAATCTTGAAGGGGGATGTGACAGATTAGGTAAATTTTGGCCTAATAAATCATATATCACCCATTTTTAGATAGACCCTCCATAAATGACTAACCTATCTACATGCAGAGATGCCAGGCTTTGCCCTACTTTCACTTATGCATTGGGCACCTGGAGGCCTAAGTCAAGAGTTACTGGCTCTTCTTAAACAAATGCAGCTTTTAAGCCCCTGGCAGTCTTACAAGAAAATACAAGTCATGCTTAGAATAAGTAACAGGTTAAGCACCTGGAAATTGGCTTGTCCTCTGTCCCTCTGTGGTGATCCCAACCATTTTAATTTCTCATCTAGTTTGTTCTTGGAGATGCTATGCTGAAGGCAGCCTGGCTTAATGATGAGGCTGAGTTTTGAGGTCCAGTAAGGTTGGGAGAGCAGTGGGCCAGGGAAGAACATAAGCCATACTTCTGATGGTAATAGGTCCTGGGTAAGGCCCAGGAGCAATCTGGAACTGCCAGCCTAGGTCTTACCAGGGAGCTTGTCAGAAAGGCAGAGGCTTGGAACCTGCCCTGCTCTGCTCACTCAGGAGCCTTGAGGATTTCCAAGCGTCATTTCAGAAGCTCAGCTTCAGGAAGCATTTCCTGAAGGCCTTTTACTATCTTGTCTCCAAAATGTGGGCTGTGTCTCCCTCCTTTGCAGTTCTCTTAGTGCCAGGATTTGGAAAGGACGTGTCTCAGATCTTTTGTATACTGTCCAGGGTTTTTCTGGGAAGGACCAAAAGAAGCTCATAAAAAGCCCACGATTTATTTGAAGTTTCTTGTTTCATCTTAGAAATTCATGTGGATTTTGTACTCAACTCCATTTTATACCTATGTTTACTTTAACATAAAATTACTTGCTTGTTTCCCCCAAAATCTTTGAAATGAGCTGCTGCTTCAGGAAGACACAGCATTTTGTATTCTCCCCATGGTTCCCATTACCAGTTGGCTGAGTGTCTCCTAAAGGCACATGTGGCAGAGGTTTGGTCACCAACCCATGACGCCACTGGGAGGTGGTGGAGCCTTGAAGGAGTGGAGGAATTTAGATTAGCTCCATAAAGAATTGCTGGAGTCAATGGTTGTCTAAGGTTGGGTTCCCTAGGTGCAAAGACTGAGGCAAGGATTTGGGTGTACATCATTTACTGAGGGAGCCACTTTGGAGAAGAGGAGTGAGGGAAGGAGGATGAGGCTGGGGCTAAGCAAACATATGGCCTCAGTAGCCACAACTTGAATCACAGAAAGCTTTTGAGCCTGAATCGTACCACTGAGTGGTCTCACTTGAGGCCAGAGAGCTGGCATAGTGTATCCATGTCAGTAAGTCATCGAACTGGTGGCAAAAGAGATGGAAAATCTGGACAAGATGATTCCCTTTCATCCCTTGGCAACTCTGTAGGAAACCTGGCAGGGAACTGATAGTGTACACGACAGCCTCCTTGATAGTACTTGATGCTGATGTTCCTGTTATTGTATTCTTTCACCCAGGCTTGAGTCCCTCTTGGTGCAGTACACAGTCAGGACTGGCTAACGACAGAGACTACTAAGAAACAATAGAGACTTCTAAGAAATGTTTCATTATTTCTTTATTTCTGACTTTATTGTGCTAACATTATCCAGTGCACTTACACAAACTAAGATAGCTGCAATGTCACCAGACTAGTTTATCTTATGGGATCACAGTAGCCTAAATGGCTTTATAATTGACCTGGATATCCTTTTCACTTTAAAACAGTTGCTGGACTTGACATTGTATACAGGCACTGTTTTCTGCCCTTGAAAATAAAATTCCCAAAGGATCCTGAGGAGTTAGGAAAGATCCTTGCTAACTTCTTACCTCATTCAGGTGACGTTTCTGAGGTGGCTCCCTTCCTTCCCACTTTTGATTTCCATTGTGGCCTGGCTCTGGACACACCCAACAGTCCAGGCTGCTTTTTCCTGAACAAAGAGTCCCCAGGAAATAACAAAAGGGCAGCCCTGGTCTTATCATTCTAGTTGATTATTTAAACAGCTGCCAGGGAGCTGCAGCTGCCTTGGCAAGAGTCCACAGCAAGGAAGGGAGTGAACCAGCAATCTAACAGTGCAATCAGGGTGCTTAGCAGGCAGAGAGACATCCTGAAGTGTGCAGGGGCTCCCAGATGATGAAGGTCACCTTGGCTGACCTGGTGTTGGGGATGATGGCTTGCTTTCAGATTGGGAAATAACCTGGAAATGGTTTAATGAATGCATTAGCTAATTAGGGATTTTCAGCCAAAATTACCATAAAGCAAGCATACTTTGCTTTTCTTTACCTATTTTTCTTCCTTTTTAACTTGACTTTCCTCTCTGTATGTTTTCCACTGTCATCAGGCTGATAATATAGGCCTTGGAATTGGTTTCCCACATGCAGGCCTTGGGAGTCCTAAAATAAGTCTTAAGAATTTAGAAGAAAATTGAATCCCAATGGAAACTCTTTCATTTTTATTTTTCAAGAAACTTCCCTAAGTGATTAGCAGTAGGTCTGCTAAATAGGAGGAGCAGCCTCTTCCCTTTTTCTCCAGTTCATAGTAAGCACCACAGTCTCTGCACTGTTGGCTGCTAACACTTGTGTGTTGGGAGTGCTTGGGAGGTTTTCACAAGAACACACAAACCGATGCATCCTGGGTGTGCTTTCTTCCCCCACCACTCCAAAGTGGAGAGGATCTGAAGTGCACAAGTTTTTCAGCCTGTAAGTACTCGGTGTAGCAAGGGCTATAAGGAAGGTGTTGTGTGTTGCCGTTTTCAATGGTTGTATCATTTTCTTTTATCTCCCAGAGGTCTTTCAATGTTTATAATAGTCTCAGCCTCCTCATCTTTAAGCCCTGGGCAGGGATCAATTTGCCTCAAACTTAGGAAGCATCTCTGGACCAATAGCAATCCCAACTAAAACACAAAACCCTAGATACTGTTGAGGTTACTTTAGGTAACACCAGGCAGCCAGACATTCTGTTTAAAATGGTTTTGTACACTCAAAAAGTCTCTAAAATGACTCATCCTTGTTTGGACCTAAAAGATGTGTCATTCCTAGGGAGGTAATTTCTAACATGTCTATGTTATCATAGATAAACATCATAAATGGTGCAAAGGCATTGACCTCTCATATATAATAAATGTTTTTATCAGGTATGTGTGTGTGTGTGTGTGTGTGTGTGTGTGTGTGTGTTGCTGAGTATCAAGAAGTCCAGGGACTCATATACACCAGGCAAGCACTGTACCACTGTGCTACAGCGTCAGCCTCCATATATATGGATATATACATATATCCATATATGTATACATATATATGTTTTGGGGTGTTTTTGTTTTTGTTTTTGGTACCAGGGATAGAACTCTGGACCTTTTGCTTATGAGGCAGGTGGTAGCACCACTGAGCTAAATCTCCAGCCCCCTAAATATATTTTTAAACAAATTATTAATGCTGTTCCTCTCAAGGATTCAGAGAAAGGGGAATCTGAACCATGAAAATAGTGCAAAAGTTGATACTTCAATAACTATGATTGTACATCTCTCTTTTTATGGGTTTTACTTTATGTTAGATTATATATGACACACTTTTTCTAAATTGTCTCCTTAATTTACTTGGATAGTCTAAAGTCTAGCAATTATAAATAATCTATATCTCAAGAAAGCATTAAACAAGAAAAAATAAGGTCACTGAAACATGTACTGATTAGATCAATGATCTGGTTTTTACAGTATTGAGTTTAGAGGTTAACACTCAGCGAATATTTTTCTAAGTGGTTTTACTCCTCCTGAGTTCTTCATGGCCGTGGCATAATTATGGCTATCGATTGTACAGGAAGAGTCTGGGGAGTTCCAGAAAATAACTGCTTAAAATACAACATGAGGCAGAAATGATGAACCAATTCTCTTGGGTCTAGAAATGGATGACGTTGTCTATGGACAACTTTCTAAGAAGGATAACTAAAGTGTCATCAAGATGTGACTTCAAAGACATGACAGCTCTATTAAAGTCTTCAGAGCTGATCCTGGGATAATCCACCTAAACCCTTTTGGATTAGAGTAAGCTTAAATGCCACATCAGAAATCTAACAGGGTAGGTTAGTGTGATTTGCTGGAGTGCTGACTTCAAAAGTGATCTGCAATCAGGGAAGAAGTGATTGGATTTTTTTTCTTTTGGTACCGGGGATCGAACTCGGGTCCTTGCACTTGCAAAGCAGGCCACCGAACCGCTGAGCTAAATCCCTGGCCCCAAAGTGATTGGATTTTTGCTTCAAGTTTCACTTTTGAAAAGAACCACAAAATGCAGAAAATATTGTTAGACTGTCTTAGTAGAAGCTTCATCTCTTTTTCATCTCTCCAGAATTATAGGCCATTACCGGCAGCAATCCATGTGAATGAATCTTCAGGAGAAACACTGTGTGACAATTTTGCAATTTTATGAGACAATTTTTCCTGGTGACACAAAGTAATTAAAAGTTATCACAGAAAATCAATCTGCCCAGTTAATCTTGCTTCTTTCATGTTCAGAAAGAAATACAGGACAGTGTGTTTGCTAGGTTCCCCACCAGCCATCAGAAACAAGTTCTTAGATATTAAGAGTTGGCAGAATTTTTTTGGCAAATAAAATAACTTAAATATTTTTGGCTTTCTGGGACATACGATTTCTATTTAGCCCCTTAATTCTGCCTTTGTAGTGCATAAGCAGCAGTAGCTAAAATGTAAATAAATGGATGATAATATGTGTCCAGCTGCAGCTCTATAAATGCTGTGGCAGCCTGTTGGGCGCCATCCCCCATGGTACTCAAACCCTTCTTTTAGAGTTCTTGAAGGAAACAGGCCAGAACCGGATTCCTCTGGGACAGCAAGTTACAGAATGTTAAATCTGGAAAAACAAAGTTAAAATTTTGTGGAAAAAAAGACAGACCTACACAAACAAAAAAAAACAACCCAAATATAATATCCAGAAGCAATGTTAGCTCTACTTAAGAAATAGTAGTTGCACAAACTTTCTTCAGTTGAGGAGATATATTTATTTTTCTGAAGAGAACATTTTTAGCAAATCTCATGGCACAAGAGAGGAATAAAAGAGTTGCCGTTGAAAGGGGAAAACTGACTGATCATCTCTCTGCCCTCTCATAGCCCCCGAATGTACCTCTTGAAAGTTGTAGAGTCTCTTGAGCAATTTGAAATGCAAAGCTCCAGTATAAATAGAACATATACCTTGCCACAAACTAGGTTTACAAGATTTGGAAAGTAAAAACATAGTATAGTCAATTGTATTTTAATTTTAGACCAACAACTGATACTTTTTAGCATAAGCAAGTTAACTGCAATATTTGGATCAGACACATACTTAAAAGTCATTCATTTTTTAATTTGAAGTTTGAATTCAGCAAAGGCCTGGTATTTAGCTCAGTGGTTCCATCGCCTACCTTATGAGTTTAGCTGGGTGTCCTGAATTTAGCTAGCTTCTTCCCTGGAGCTCTTTTTAGTCACTCTGGGCCTCAGTTTGTTCATCTGCAAAATGGGGGAAATTACAATAGCTATATAATGGGTTGCTTCAAGTTTTAAAGAGATCATTATTAATGTTTTAATTAATAAAAATATACAGAAAAGATTTTGGTATATAGTGAATGCTATGCTGCTACCTATTATCATATATGTTCTCAGCTAATTAATACTATTCGTTGTGATGATAATAATATGTAATGGCCAGTGTCATTGTTAAACTGGAATTGTGTTCCCCTTGAAATGTCTGTGCTGAAGCTCTGATTCTCAGTGCGACGGCAAAGACGTAATTAAGGTTAAACAGGGTTATTTGGGTGGGGCCCTAATTCAATAGGACTGATGTCCTTGTAGGAGAGGGCCAGACACCTGAGCTGCGTGTGAGCGGAGCAAAGGCCAGGGGAGAACACAGAGGACAAACCAGAAACAGGCCTCAAGGGAACCAGACTCACTGACACCTCTGATTTCACTTTTAGCCTCCACACACATGACTAAATGAATTCCTGTTTAAGCCCCCAGCTTTGTCACTTGCTGTTATGGTGGCCCAAGCAACTTAATAAGGTGACCAGGCAGGGAACTTTCACAATGCATTTCCTTCTGCCACTTCAGAAATTGAAATATAAAGTATGGTTTTAAATGATGATAAAATAGATCAATCTGGGAATTCCTTTTATTAAACACATACTAAAGCATTTCTTTTCTTCCTTTTTTTGTCTTTTTAAAGTGTTTTCTGTGATGTTTGTACCTCCCTGAAAGATCACTTCTGTAATGATTGACTTTGTAATACAACTATAAAATGTTTCTACAGACGAAAGCCAAGGGTCTTGAAGGAAGGAGAGTTTTGGCCCGAAAAATATAATTCTAGTCCACATCTAAAGCAATTTTGGTTTGCATCTTAAAATCCCATTGCTGCAATTTTTCTTTTTCTTCCTCTTCCCCCACTAAAATTAATGAAGTAGATAAAGAGTGGGTGTTTACTCTTTTTTTGGCGGTGGTGCTCATTATTCTAGCTAGACCAGGCAGTTAAATATAAAACTCATCACTATTCAGTGTAACACGCCCATGTGCAGAGTCTTGGAATTGGCTCAATCTGACTGTTGTTGAAGATGTGCCCCTGCCTCACTTCACCTCATTTTGGGGTACTGGTAAATCTTTTCCATTATTCTGTAAACATTTTGAGTAATAAAAAATATCCAATCTCCTGCATAAACATAGATTTTTTTTTCCTTAAAAGACACTTACAAAATGCAGGATTTTCTTCAAAATAACATGGGAATGAAGCAAGATAAGTAGGGAATTGATCGTGTGGCTGTGTGATGGGCGCATTGATTATGACAGTCTGTCTACTTTGGGTGTGTTTACAAATTTCCATGTTGTGATAGGTTTCCAATTCTTCACTCTCTGTAAGTGACAGAATTGTGCTTGCACAACCTTGGCTATTTGCACAGTCCCTCTACTCTAATAGGCATTGATATGTCTCTTCTGAGAGATAGGATTGAGCCCAGGGGCTCTCTTTGCCCAGAGGAAAGTGGGTAGGCCTTACATAGACAATCTCTGAGTGAAGACTTTGGAGTATATAATTTTTAACATTGACCAATAAAATTATATCCATTTATGGAGTACAGCACATCTGCAATACACACAGATGCACAGACACACTCGCAAGTGCACGCAGATGCATGCACATACACATGCTAATGGTGAATAGCTAAGTTGAGTCAATTAACATAAAGGTTTTAAATGAACTTATATGCTTTACCTTGGCTTCTTACATCCTACCTACTGTGATAAGAATAGTGGGCTCTGAGTAGTTGTTATTCCTTTAGCCTGTGTTCCTGTAATGAAAGATTTAGAGTGCCTCTAAACTTGATTTATAATTTGGATACCAGTCCCACTCAGCTGAAAATAGAGAAACAACAGCCACCCATGGACCTGTAATAGCATGATAAAGGCTTATTGTTCTAAGCCACTGAGATTTTTGGAATTTTTTTTTAAGCATTATCAGCAGAGAAACCTGACTAATATGTAAACATAATTTTTAAAATAAAGAAATGATTAAAAATCTACTCAACATTAATAGTTGTATGCAACGTGATTAGTTAGTAATATAAATAATTTGGTCTAAATTATCTAACTGTTTTTTTCTATCTGGAGTTAATTAATATCTAACAAATTTCAGAGCCGCCAACTGATTCTACCACCGGCTCTTAGTCCTGCAATGTCCATTGAGAAGGTGTCTTAGGACTTTTTCTGATGCTGTTTTAAAGGCTAGAGTCCAACTCAGGGCACAAAGAATGCACTCAGGATTCTCACCAGAATCCAAGTGCAGGAGCCTAAATGACCCTTAAGGGAACAAGAAATTGAATTGAAATAAAAGGCAAGACAAAGTTATCACATGTGGCTGTCCAAATCAGGGTTACTTTTTCACATCTTGGACATTGCACAGTTTTATATTTATATAGACCACATTCTGGCAGATGATAAAGTAACATATTATGTAGAATTTAATATATGAAAGTAAAGTGTCTGGAAGAAGTAAAACCTTTGTACCTTTGTAAAAAAGTCATGGCATCAAATAGGCTTGTAAAGGTAGTGGTAGCTTGACTTCTCTCCTGATCTCTTCTATTTGGCTTTCTTATGTACTCAAAATATTTTTTTTCTTGCAGTTTCAACTTGTGCTTAGTGCACTGTCTTAAGACAAGGTTAATGGACTTGAAGAGAAGGTTATATGTCTGCACTTAACCATAAGTGTCTCAGCTAAGGTTACCTAAAGGCTCCCAGCAAAACAGTGACTTATTTGGGATGTGACTGAGGGCAAACACACGGGGGGAGTTAGGAAGTAAAATAGGGAAAGGACGACAGCTGAGAAGGACGCATCAATGATCAAGTTTCTACCGTGGGCAACTTGGCTCCCCTCACAGGAGGCTTTCTGTGCTACTCCATAGAACACACTTCAGATTTGTCCTCCCAGAAATGAAGAAGCAGGGGTCTTTTCTACTGACTCTTCTTCCTTGTTGCTTGAAGGTTCTTCATAGAGACATTAAATCTGCAACTTCTGGCTTCAATGCAAGTAGTCTGAGCAAATGCACAGGCTGCAGAGAAAGCCTGAAGCAGTAAAAAGGTAGAAGCAGTTGCCCGATGTAGGAGCTGATGGAGTGATCAAGAATTGTCTCCACACAGCTATGGATGATGCAGGCAGACTGAGGAGCCAGCACACAGTAGAGCAGTGATAATTATTCTATTAGGCCCAGAATGGATGCAAGGAAGTGCAGAGCACTGCATGTATATGTCTCCATAAATTCATATGTTGAAATATACCCTCAACAAAGTGATGAAATTAGAAGCTGGAGCCTTTGAAAACTGGTGAGATCATGAGGACAAACCCTTCAGGAATGGTGTTAGTGTCAGTAAAAAAGAGACCACAGAAAGATTCCTCCTTTTGCCCCGTAAGTGTATGGCAAAAATCAGTCTCTATGAAGCAGGAAACAGACTCCTTTTCTCTTGACACTGAATCTATGTGTGGCTTGACCTTCCCAGCTACAAAAACTGTGAGAAATGAAATAAATTTGTTTTTTATAATGCATCAAGTCAACGGCGGTTTGTTAAAGCAGTCTAAATAGGCTAGGACCTTAGGAAAAAATATATGTTTGCTGCCAGTGTTTCAGATGAATCAATGCACAGACTTTATATTCTACTATTCCCACAGTATATCTCAGTCCCTGAGAGAAAAGGAAAATGAACTAAAAGGCCACAATGCAGAGAGAGAATTTTCCATCAGCTTGCCCTATTGTCCTTACCCAGGGTCTCTGTCTATCCTGCAGGAGTAAAGAAACAAATATAAGTTCATGGCTGGGAGCATCTTCTATCCCCAGTCTGTAATCCCTGTTCTCCAATAGTGGGGCCAAATTTATGCTATTGTACAATTAATTTGCTGAGATTTGTATCGTCTTCTCCTCAATTTTACTACTCTCAGCATCTGTCATACTTCCCTAACATCATCTTGAAATAAAGAGCAACCTGTATACGTTAATATGTCTCAAAGCAGTGCTCAAAATCCTTTACCACTGAAAAAGCAGAAAAAGGCAATGCAACTCAGAAAACAGAAGAGTGCAGAAGGCTGTCAAGTTATTTTGTGAGAGGATTGCAGAAAGGTTATTTTTTTCTTGTGTGGCATTCTTCTTTATACTATATATAATCTTGTTCATACTCTGAAAGGATGGAGTAAAACACAGTGCATGATATCTAGACATTGAAATGGACCCCAAGGGTGAGGAGAGGATCATAGTATCTGAGCCTATCCATCACTGAAATACACACTTGGTTCTGGTGCCCACCTTTCCTCTTACTGCTGCCCACCTGTCTACAAATTCAAATTCCCGAAAACTAAAATAAATCTCACCAATCTGTTGCATATTATCAGGCTGGGGCCCACAGGTTGCTGAAATGCCAATGAATTGGCCACTTTGGACCACAATGGGTACAATAAGTTATGGTCTGCTGGAAATAGGGTAATGAGTGATCTCTGAATATTGGTGTAGATGTTTCCCCGAAGAGGTTAAACACTATGAGGTTCATCTGCAGTGCTGATGCTCCTGGGGAGATGGTATACAAAGCTGTAAATGGAGGTATATCAAGTCCCCTGACTTCTTTGAATTTCTCATGGAGGCTCACAGGGGAAGGTATGAGGCCCTCAAGGTCAGGAAAATAGACACATTTAGGTCAATCCTCTCTGCTCTGTAGTCAGTGCACTTCATATCTGAGTCAGGTAAGAGTGGCTTCAAGTCTTCACCTTTCCTTAGGTCTACTTCCCTTTGCAGCAGCTCCCACCAGCAGTTTAGTTTCCCCACCTGATTCTGGATTGGCCTTTCTTTGATCTACTGAATGGAGTGGAAGTATCATGCTAGTTCTATAAGGCTTCAAGAGGTATTACACATTCATTCTCCCTAAGAAAGCTATTAAATGTCATGTGAACAAGCTCGTGGTATCCTGCTGGAGGATAAGAAATGCATGGCTCTTTTGCCACATTATTCCAACTGTTAGTCACCCATGAAATATAAGAGCAAGGCCATTTTAGACCAGCCAGCACTCATAGATAGAACTTGCCACTTGTTAAGCACCCATCTATATTTGCTGACCCAACTCAGCAGAGACCAGAAGAGCCACCAAGCTGAGCCCAGCACAATTTCCAGTCCATAAACTGGGAACTAGAATGGTTTCCATTTCAAACCACTAAGGACCTGTTGTGTGACGTAATGGATAACTGGTGCACTGAAGCACAAACAGTTTCTGAGCAGTATTTTCCTTTTTCTCTGATGCTTTCTTTGGAGACTCCACTGTACTCCAGCATAACTCAGAGAGCTTTTTCATAACTTTCAGGCAAAGACAACAGTGGAATGGATTTAGGTCAGAATGAGGTTTAGGACTCTTCCTGATATGCCCCTGCTGGGGTGTACTAAGTGTAGAGAGAAGGCAATGGGGAAGCAATCCCGGGCAGAGGAAGCTAAGAGTTTGCTGTTGACAGCAGGAACTATATAGTAGGCCAGGTCAAGCCAAAACAAAAGCCAAGGTGTGAGGTATCATGAAGGACACTTAGAAACACATATCCAAAGACAAATTCCTCTGGAGCAGGTGCTGCACAAGGAATGCCTCTTAGCATACTTACATGCTTAAGTGCTGTCTCCTAAAGCTATGCTGCATTGCTTCAGGAACCTCAGCTGGCCTATAATTCTTCCTTCTAAACTGGTTGGTTTCTGCATGTGTATAGCTAAGTGACTTGAAAGTGAGGCCATATCTGCATATGCTGTGCAGGAACTTTTCAGGAAACTCGGAAATTGGGGCATTCATTCAAGCCTGTTGGTGAAATCTACCAGCACAATGGCATGGTCAGCAGGAGACACAAGCGTAGCCTCCTGATGAGACAGCAGCCTCCAATGTCTGCTGCCAAGTGGTTGGGGAGAAAGTTGAACTCAAAGCATTTCTGTCAAAGTACACAGGCCTTGCTGAAGTGGAGAATTCTTACATTTCAGGGTCTTGGCTCTGTTTCTTTTTAATTTAAAACTAATTTGCTAAATTATTCAGAATGCACCATATGCAGAATAAAACTCTCACATGGGCTCTCTCTCTCTCTCTCTCTCTCTCTCTCTCTCTCCTTTTCTTCCTCCCCTTTGGGAAAAAAATTCTTCTGCAAAAGAAGTGTATAGTCTCCATGATGCAGCCTGTCCTGGAAAACCCAATCAGATTCTTTAAAAGAATTTCCTTTAATTCAAGAGGTAGTGACCTCAATTTCTTCACCCATACATGGTTACTAGGAAAGAGCTCACCTAGATGAAAACATAACTTGAGAATTAAGTGTATTAAATAATGGGCAAACAAGCATGAAATTCACCCTCTCTTTCCCCACTCCACCCCCATTTTCAACCTCTGTTAGTCATATTCCATAGTCAGTTCAACATTTTTTCTCAACCTCCACAAATAAGAAGGAACATGCAGTATGTGTGTTTCTGTGTGTGTGTGGCTTATGGCTTATTTCACATATTATAATGTCCTCTGATGCCTTCCATTTTGCTGCAAATGAATGAATGTCATTTTTTATGTTTGAATAGCATTCCATTCTCTATATATGCCATACACACACACACACACACACACACACAATTTCCATATATATATATGCCATATAAATGAATATATATAATTTCCTTCCATCATCCATTGATGGGCAAGTAGGTTGATATCAGATCTTAGCTACTGTGAATAGTGTTGTAATCATGGGTGTACAGCTCTTTTTGGTATGGTTATAGTTCATTTTGTCCTCTTCTGGTTTAAAAGCTCAGCAGAAATCTGATTATATCAAGTTATAGTAAATGTTTGATCATGACAAAATGCACTGGTCTGCTCCACAACAAAAAATTACATAATGATCTAATTTGAGTTGAACAAACATTTATTAAGCTTACATCAGACCAGCTGTTGTTTAGAGGTAGTTGAGCTTGAAAGTAAGGAGTAGGTTTCAGTTATTTCTGCTTTCTGATTCCAAATAGGCTTCAACCATTCGTTGTGATAAAAATGAGTCAGGGGCTGGGGATTTCGCTCAGTGGTTCTGCTGCCTGCCTTGCAAGCACAAGGTCCTGAGTTCAATCCCTGGTACAAAAAAGAAAAAAGAGTCAGACAATGTCTTACCAGGCTGCAGGTAAGGAAAAGAAGTGATGAAGCAGATACAGACATGGGCAAAGCTTCAGGGGTGTTTTGTTTTGTTTGTCTTTGTGGTGCAGAGGATGGAACCTCATGTGTGCTAGCAAGGGGATCCACTACTATCTCACACCCCAGCTCCTGTCCTTTTCTGACCCCAGCCAGGACTCCCCGCCACTGCCACCTCAGCAGTACCTTCATTTACGCAGCTGTATCCACCCAGTCCTTCACTGAGCTTCTTCTCAACTTAAAAGATACTGGCAAATGAGGGTGAATGCCACTGACAAGGATAGAAATAAGATTTGAATTTTTTGAGGTTTCCTTAAAAACTTTCACAGCCATTTCACAAGCAATCCACAAAAGTCCATTCTCTTAACTTGGTGTCACAGTGACACACATCTGTAATCCCAGCACTCTGGGAGGCTGAGGCAGGGGGATCGCAAGTTTGAGCCCAGCCTGGGGAACTTTGTGATTTAGTGATACTCTATTTCAAAATTTGAAAAAGGCTGAGGTTGTAGCTCAATGCAAAGGCCTTAGATTCAATCTCTATACCACACAAAGTGCAACTGGACACACGCACACAATCACGCGCACACACACACACACACACACACACACACACCACAATTTAATCCCCTAACAGATATCCCATGTATAGTGACAGTTATACCTGAAATGAAAGAAACTTATTCATCCTCTTAACATTTAGTAGTGACTCCCACGCCCCCGACGCTCTTTGTTGTGTAGCTGTCATTTATCCCTGGCACAAGGGTGCTGAGGTCGGGGTGGACAGGAAAGCCAAAGTCAAGTCCAGTGCTTATCCCTGCCCCTCATTAGTGCCATCAGCTTGAATCCTTTTCCCTCCAGACTTCTGACAGCAAATGCAAATAAATAGAGATATTGGACAGACCTTTCTTTTCACTTTCTTTCATTGCCTTCACCTTTTTTATTTTCTTGTTCCCTGGCAAAAGGAGTGAATCTACCACAGGGAACTCTATAATTCAGAGCCTTGCAGAAGAGTTCAAGGAGTTAACATGAATCCATTCTAATTATTTCCCTCTTGGGCTCAAATTACATGTTAGGAACTTTCAGGCTGTCTACCAATTTATCATCTTCAAATTCCCATGGATTATAAAAACCAGAGGGCCTGATCCCAAAGCTTAACATTGTTTCCAGTGCCAGCAGAAGGCTTAAAGGATTAGATCATAGGGACTCCAGGGAAGATAGTTTCTGTCTTCAGTGGGTAAATAAGAGCCTCAAATTTGGCTGAGGTTCTTTTGCTGGAAAATCCCCTTCTCATCATTGTCAAAGAGCCTGTAGAATGTTTATTTCTTGCACTGGCATCGTTTTGTACAGAGGCAAAAGCTTCTAGTGATCAAAGTATTACTTTTTCACACATGAATGGCCACTTTCCATTAGTGCTTTACTGTTGCTTATCCTCTTGAATGTGTTCCTAGAGAGTTTGAGGAAGCTCAGCTATCTCCTCTCAACGTTCTCAAGGTGGGGTTTGTGGAAACTTTCTATGTTAAAAAAAATCTGCAATAATATCTCTTTGAGGACATTAGCTTTTGTTTATTGAGCATTTATCAAGATCCAAGCGCCTATTTTCAGGTGCCCTGGTCAGGGTCCATTGAAAAGTGCAGGGCATAAGCAAAAAACATGGTTGAAGGGTTCTAGAGAGGGACTATTTTAGGAAGTCAACAGAGAATTCAGCTGTGATTGCAAGAGCAAAGAGCTTTCCTCTTTTGCTAGGCTGAGGGCCTGGAGGAGTGGCTTTGAAAACTAAAAAGAGTTCTAAGAAAGGGCCACCAAAGACAGAACTTGATATCTGCCAAACCTTGGCCTGCCAGTCTTCCTGGATTGCTTCCTTGGTCAAATCTAATCAGAAGCCTGAGGGCAAGGGAGATGAGCTTTCTGTTGTCAGCTGATACTCCATCTTATGTTCACTTTATTCTTAACATCACTGTTTTGCAGAGAAATCACCAGGTTAAAAAATTGGCTTTGGGTCACCCAGGCAAAGAGTGATAGAATTGGAAATTTGAACCCAGGGAGTCTATCCTTTGGTCAGGTGCTGGTGGGCACAAAATACATATCCCAGAGACTTGTACATGTGAGGTTTTCCAGTAATCACACTTAGAAATTATCTATTTACCTGCATGATCACCAATTCTCCCAGGGGATTCTATGCTCTGAAAGGTCCAATCTTCATTCAGGTTGAGTTTTCCAGCACGGTGCCCATGTGTGGCACCTACGTGGCACTTTTTCTGTGCTGGTCCTTTGGTCAGTGCTGCCTTGCTCCATTCACTAAGACAGTTTTCAGTGAGTTAGTTTTTTTTTTGTTTGTTTGTGCTAGAGAGTAAGGCCAAAGCCTTCATACTGAGTTACATTCCCAGCCTTTTACAATTTTTATTTTGTGACAGCATCTTGCTAAGTTACTGTTATGATTTAGATCTAGAGGTCCCAGGATAGTATCATGCGCTCATAGCTGGGGCTTTGGGGAAGTGATTAGATCATGGGGCTGTGGTACTCATCAGTGGATTAGTCGACCAATGAGTTTATAGTTAAATTGATGTTTGGAGGTAAAGCCTGGTAGGAAAAGTCAGGTCACTGTGGGAGTAGCCTGGAAGGTAGATCTCCCTTCCTCCTCCATTGATCTCCCTCTGCTTCCTGCTGCCAGGCCATGAGGTGTTTCTTCTCTGCAAATGCTCTCGGTCATGCTGCCCTGCCTTGGAGCCAGCTGACTATGAGCTGAAACCTCTACGAATCACAAGTCAAAATAAACTTCGCCCCTTAAACTGCAGGTGTCAAGTAATTTATCTCAGTGATGAGAAAGTAACTAAAACAATTGTCCAGCTTGCTGACCTCCCGCCTCAGCCTCCCAGAGTGCTGGAATTGTAGGTGTGTACCAACGTGCTGTGGACATACCCACAAGAGCCACCTTTGCTTCAGTTCACCACAAGGTTGTGGAATAAAAGGCTCAGGAGGCACCAAGTCTCTTCTCTTGCCCCCTGCACAGATTTTCTCCTAACTTTGGGGAGCCTCTTCCCCTCAGGTGGACAGAGAAGCTCTTCCTGCAGCTGTATCAAGAGCAGAGACACTGCTTTCTAAGTTCTTTATTTAAATATTCACTTATTTTATTGGTACATTTTAGGTATACAATCTGATGATATTCATCACTGGGGATTTGCACCTTTGCATGATATATTTTGGTTCTTATGTTTTTGCCATTCTCTTCAACCTCTCCACCCCTCCCTACTCACAGACTTTGTTTCTGTTTTTTTTTCTTTTCTCATAGTCTTCTCCTTTCCCTTCTTTCCTTTCCCCTGGCCCTGTTCCCCTTGCCCTTCCCCTTTACAGCTTTTCTTCCCATTTCACATTATCTAGCATACATTTTGACCCTCATTTACACTTTCCCATGAAGGAAACTATTAAGTATTTACACATATGTGTCTTATTAATTTCACTTAAAGAGTATGGCCATAATGTGCATCCATATAGCTATAAATGTATCTAGTTTCTCATTCTTTATGGCTAGGAGTACTCCAATTTATTAAAAAAAAAAAAACACATCTTTATCCAATCTCCAGTTGATGGACACTTGGGCTGTTTCAAAGTTTTAGCTATTACAAACTGTGCTGCTATAAATATGGGTGTACATACATCACTATGATAAGATCCTCTGAATTCTTTTGGGGAGATACCCAGCAGGGGAATGGCTGGGTCAAATGGGACCTCTAATCTTAGTTTTTTGATGTATTGCCATACTGATTTCCACAGTGGTTATAGCACCCCACACTCCCACCAACAGTGAAGGGTTCCTTTTTCCCCACAACTCTGCCAGCATTTGTTATTGGTTGACTTTTTAATAGCAGGCATTCTCTCTGGCTTTATGGCTTGCAGTGTTGCTTTCATTTGCAACTCTCAAACGACCAGTGACGCTGAACATTTTTTCATGTTTATTTGTGGTTTCTATTTCTTTGATTGAGAAATGTCTGTTCACTTCAGATGCCCATTTTGAATTAGGTCATAAATTTGGGAGGTCTGATTTTTTAAAATTCTTTATAATTTCTTTTAATATTCTTTATATACTAGATAGTAGACTTTTATCTGAGGAACAGCTGGTAAAAGTGTTTTCCCACATGGGCTTTCTCTTCACTCTGTTTGTGGTTTCTCTTGCTGTGAAGAAGCTTTTTAATAAGATGAGATTCCAGTTGTTGATTCTTTATACTAGTTCACGTGTGACTGATGTTTTATTCATGAAGTCTTTTCCTATGCCATTGTCTTCAAGAGTTCTACCTAACCTCTCTTCCAGCCAGCTTATTGTTTCTGTTTTAATATTTAGATATTTATATTTAATCCATTTCAATTGCAGTTTACTGCATGGTGAGAGATATAGGTCTAGTTTTAATCTTTGGTAAGTTGAAACCCATTTTTTCCAGCACCATTTATTTAAGAAGCTATATTTCCTCCAGTGAGGAGATTGAGCTCCTTTGTCAAATATGAGATGGCTGAGTGTGACTGGAGTTGTTTCTGAATCTTCTAATCTGTTCCACTGATCCTTGTGTCTGTTTTTTTGCAGGTACCATGCTGTTTTTATTGCAGTAGCTTTGTAGTATAGTTTCAAGTTGGGGATTGTGATACCCCTACCTTGTCTTTTTTGCCTAGAATTGCTTTTGCAATTCTATGTCTCTTTTGGTTCCAAGTGAATTTCTGAATTGCTTTTCTCAAGATCTGTGAAATATACTGCTGGGATTGCAATTGTGATTGCATTGAATCTATATAGCAGTTTTGAAAATATGCCCATTTTCACTATGTTGATTCTTCCTACCCAGGAGTAAGGGATGTCTTTCCATTTTCTGATATCCTCTTCAATCTCTTCTTTCAGAGTGCTGTAGTTTTCAGAGTAGAGGTCTTTAATTTCTTTCATTAGGTTGATCCTAGGTATTTCTTTTTTTTTTTTATGCAATTGTGAAAAGAATTGTTTCTCCAGTTCCTCTCTCAGTGATACTATCGTTCATGCACAGGAAGGCTATTGATTTTTGTGTGTTGACTTTGTATTCAACTACTCTACTGAATTTGGTTATTAAGTCAAGGAGACTTTTGTTGAAGTTCTTGGGGTCTTCTATATAGAGTATCATGTCATCTGCAAATAATAATTTGACTTCTTCATTTCCTATTTTTATTTTTTATTTCTTTTTCTTGTCTAATTGCTATAGCTAATACTTCCAGAATATATTGGATAGGAGTGGTGACAGTGGACATCCTTGTCTTGTTCCTGATTTCAGCATGAAGGATTTTATTTTTTAACCATTTAGTATAATGTTGGTTGGCTGTTGGTTTTTTATAGATGGCTTTTGTCAAGTTGAGATAAAACCATCTATTCCAATTTTCTGCAAGGTTTTTATCATGAATTGGTGTTGCATTTTGTCATGCACTTTTTATGCATCTATTGAGATGATCATATGGTTTTTGTCCTTGGCTCAGTTAATATAGTATATTACAGTTATTGATTTGTGTATGTTGAGTCATTCCCTGGATGGATCCCACTTGATTGGGGTATATGATCTTCTAGATCTTCTGCGTTCTGTTTTCCAATATCTTATTGAGGATTTTTGTGTCTATGTTCCTTAGGGAGATTGGCCTATTGTTCTCTTTTTTAGTTGGGTCTTTTTCTGCTTTTGGGATCAAGGTGATGCTTGCTTCCAGGAATGAATTTGGGAGTATTGTTTCCCTTTCAATTTTACTGAAGAGTTTAAACAGTAGTGGCAATAGTTCTCCTCTAGTTCTCATAGAATTCAGCAGTTAAGCAATCAAGACCCAGGCTTTCCTTCATTGGTAAATTTTTAATTAGATTATTAATTTTATTGATTGATATTCTGTTGTTTAGAATTTTTAGTTCTTCATTCAACTTTATTAATACATATGTATCTAGAAACTGGTTTTCTGTGTTTTCCATCTTATTAGCATATATGTTCTTAAACTAGGTATTAATGAAACTCAGGATTTCTGCTGGGTCTGTTGTAATTTTACCCTTTGCATTCCTAATTGCATGGATTTGGGCCTTTTCTTTCCTTTTTTTGATAAGCTTGGGTAAGGGTCAATTTAATTTATTCTTTTGAAGAACCAGCACTGCTTCATTGATTTTTTTGTATCATTCTTTTTGTCTCCATTGCATTGATTTCTGCTATGATCTTTATTAATTCCTCCCTGGTACAAGCTTTTTTGTTGTCTTTCTTTTCTTTTTCTAGAAGCTTGAGGTTCAGCATTAGGTTGTTTATTTGAGCTCACTATGTTTTCCTAATATGGGTATTTACTCCTATGAGTTTCCCTTGTAAGACTGCTTTCATTGTGTCACATAGATTTCAATATGTTATATTGGCATTGTAATTTAATTATGGAAAGTGTCTAATTTCTACTTTAATTTCCTCTGTGACCCATTCATTTTTTGGGAGCATGTTGTTCAATTTCCACGTGTTTATGAAGTTCTTGTGGTTTCTTTTGTTATTGATCTCCCATTTCATTGCATGATGTTCTGATAATATACAGGGGATAACTTCAATTCCATTTATTTAAACATATTCTATGAGCAAGTATGTGGTCTATTTTGGAGAATGACCCATGTGCAGCTGAAAAGAATGTGTGTTTTGATTTTGTGGGATGGAACACTCTGAATATCTGTTTAGTTCATTTGTTCAAGAATTTGGTTGGCTTCTAGAATTTGGTTGTTTATTTTTTGTCTAATTCATCTATTTGTGACAGTCCCCCACCACTATTGTATTAGTGTTTATTTGATTTTTCATGTCCATTAATATTTTTTTTGTATAGTTGGGTGTATTAGTATTTGGTGCATATGTATTTATGATTGTCATCTCCTCCTCTTAGATTGCTCCCTTTACAAGGATGCAGTGTCTTTTGTATCTCTTAATTATTCTTGTTTTGAAATCCACTTGGTCTGCAAATAGAATAGTTACTCCTGCTTTTTTTCTGGTTCCTGTCATATGGGGTATTGTTTTCCACCCTTTGATTTTCAGTCTATGAGTTTCTTTTTCAATTAAGTGTGTTTCTTATATGTACTGTATTGTTGGATCTTGCTTCTTGTGCCAGCCTATTTTTTTTTATTGGTGAATTGGAACCATTAACATGATGGTTATAACTCATATGCATTGACTTATCCTTGTCATGATCTTTCCCTGTTGTTGAATCCCACGCCCCCAACCCCTGCATTAAATTTCTTGTCTTGCCTGATGGAGTTTTTCTGTTGGGCTTCATGGAGTTTGACCTTCATCATCTTTTCCTAGGATATAATTTACAATTTTTTGGAGTACTGGGTTGGTGTTCATGAAGTTCCTCAGGTACTCTTTGTCATGAAAGAGCCTTATTTCTCCATTGATTTTGAAAGATAGTTTTGCAAGGTACATCATTCTGGGTTGGAGGTTGTTTTCTTTGAAGGCTTGAAATAATTCACTCCAGGTTCTTCTTCACTTGAAAGCCTGTGTTGAGAAGTCTGCTGTGATTCTGATGGGCTTTCCTTTGTATGTGATCTGTTTCTTTTCTCTAATTGCTTATAATATTTTGTTCCTCTGGTGGGTTCTGGAACCTTGACTATTATATGCCTAGGTATAAATTTTTTTTAATCACTGCTAGTTGGAGTCCTATATGCCTCATTTATCTGTATGTCAAATTCTTTTCCCTGCTTGGGAAGTTTTCTGCCATTACTTCTATGAACAGTTTTTCTCTTATGTCATTTGTACTGTCTCCTGTTTCTTCATTGATTCTGATCAATCTTATGTTATTCTTTTTTACATCATATATGAGCTGCTGAATTGTTTTTTCATGTTCCATTGCTACTTTTAATAAATCTTTCCTTTGCTGGTCACTAATCTCATGTCTGTGTTCTATATTTGATATTCTGTCCTCATATTGGCTCATTCTGCTGCATAGACTTTCAGTGGAGTTTTTAATCTCCTGGATATCTGTTTGCATCTGCTTTATGGATTCCATTTCTTCCCTATGTTGGGATTTCATCATGTTTCTGAGATCCTTTATTTTGTATCTGTATCTGCTCCAGAGCTATTAATCATGTCTTTCACCATGGATATCATCTCTGTTGTTATCTGAGAAATTATTTCTGATTTTGTTTTTTCCAGATCTGTTTTCATTGCCAGTTCAGGGAGTATGGGTGGTTGAGTTTCAGATTGTTCCATCTCCTTGCCTATTGGAGTTGCCTTTAGTGATTTGAAAGTTTGATTTTAGTCTTATTTAGGTGCCTTCTCATTTTTATTTTATTGTTGTTATTCTTGTTTTTGATGATGATGCTTTTGGTTTAATTCCTAGGTTGCTGCTTGTAAAATGCTTATTGTGCATCTCTTTTTTTGCTAGTATTTGAAACTGTTAGGGAATGGCTACCTATTGTTTTGTCTTCCAGGCTTAGTTGACCTCTAGGTTTGGGATCTGTAATGGCCATTAGGTAATCTCAGTTTTTATATACTGGGAAGGGCAACTGACTAGAGCAATCACATCACCGTGGCCAAAATAATACACTCAGTATCAAAAATAGCATCAAATACAGCCTAGAAAATGACAAACTGTGGTTACTATTAACTAACCATCTTTGACCACATGACCAGACTTGTGGTTATATATCAAAATCTAGAACCAACCAGATATATATTTGTAGTAAATAAACCCTTCAATATAGTTAATTTACCCTCTTGGGAGATTTAGAAGGAGTTGAGGAAGTAGAGAAATAGAAGGAGAGGGAAATGTTACAAATAAGGTCAGAGGACACAGGAACATCATGCAAACTTTGGGAAACTGATGAAGACAGAGGAAAAATAGAGAAGGAATAAAAACAATAACAGGTCAAACTAACAGCAACAGAAAAATTAGAAACCGTATTCTCACCCTATAAAAATAAGAACAACTGAGAAAAGACAAGGCAAAAATAGGAACAAGCAAAGTGAGAAATGAAGAAGAAGGAGAAAAGAAGAAAAAATATCCCCTTCAAGGTGTATTTCTGTTGTCCCTGGTGGACAATGTGGGTAGTGTACAGATCTGTGTCAACTGATCTCAGTGAGATAGTCATAGTCCACTGAAGCTCAGGCTGGTTTCTGGCTGTGAGGCTGGAATTGAGCTCCCTAACTGCCTTTGGATTTGAACTCTGCATAGTTCTACTGCAGGTTTGAGCCACCTTTCCCCTGCAACTTTTGGTTCTGGTAAAGGTGTTGACCCCAACAACTTACCACCCATAGCAGTCTGCTTATCCTTTATTGAGGTGACACTTCTCCCAGTGGTCTTCAATTCTCAACAAGCCTCAGAGAGACCTTCTCTCTACTACTCACCACTGCACCAATTCCTGGACTCAGAATGATGGCCTTCTTTATCCCCATGCTGTGCTACTTTCTGGGAAGGTCTTTGGCTGGGACCTGCACTGATCTTTTAAAGTTCTATATTTAGTTTGATGAAGGTTTTATTTTTTCCTTCTTCCATCCTGTGTTTTCCCTTGTTTGTCTCAGACCTGTGCTGCAAAGTGATGCATCTGATTTAGGCCAGGCCACATCTGGTCTTTAGTTTTTCATTTAAACTAGGTGGACTCCAGCTTATTGAGCAATTGGACTTCATTGACCCAGACTCAAAGCAAGTTGGTTGTGCTTGTAAAGGGAGGTCAGCTAGAATGATGGGGTGTCTAGGTGCTGATTTACTGGCCACAGAATAGAACCTTTAGCATAATTTGACCCATGGAAATAGAGTCCACCAAATAACTCATTGGCATTAGTGTACTATATTAGAAAAAGAAGAAGTCCATAATGTGACTTTGTGCTGGCCTCACCCTACCAAGACATTTAAGAATTCTGGATTGTTGATGGTTTCCCACATGTTTCAAAAGGATAATACTTTGCCTTTTGTTTAGGGAGAAATACTTCAATTTCTAATATAGGAAAATAGAGCTGAAATGTTGTATGTTTTGGGGGGAGGAATCTTCAAATTTCATTTGTCCATTTCCCTCTCTGAGATATGCCACATAATCTAAGATAGGTATTTTTTTTATTTTGAAACAACAAATCATTCTAAAGTGGGTTTTTTTGTTGTTGTTATCTGAATGATGAACTAGCTTTTTAGAGCCTTTATTCCAGGGACAATACACTTAAAATCTAATTATATCTTAAAATAATCTTAATACAATTCTTTTCTTATGAAAATTTCCTAATATACATAAAATGGAATCAGTAGTACCATGAGTCCCATGTAACCATCACCTAAATTCAAGAATTACCAGAAGTTTGCCAATCTTGCAATTTCTTTTTTCTTCATTTCTTTGTAATGTTTCCACCATTTCTATTGCTGGGTATAGAGATAACTATTCAGTCACTGAACAACATAATGTCTTATCCTTTGGAGGCTGAGGTTTTCATGTGCTGCTTGGATTTATTTATTCAACAATACTAAGTTCTAGTTTATTAAAATTTTGACATATTTTTTAAAAGGCTTCTGTGGGAATGTTCCAAAGCAAATGGCAGGTATCATGTCATTATATGTTTACATAGTCTAATATGTCTCTACAAAAACTGTGGTTATTGGTTTCCATAGCATAATGCCATTTAATACTTTTTAACTTAACCATTACATTAATGAATAATTACAATTATCATACTGCTTGAGTGCAGGCATGTCTATCAGAAGAGACTGAAGACCACTAGAGCTAGTTTTGAAATAAAAATTTATGTATGAATATCTCCTTGAACTAAGAGCAAAAAATTAGGCAGATTGCACCCAAGGGAGAGGAGCTAGGAACTAGAAAGTTGCTGGCATTTGGGACTTCCTCAAGCTGCCAAGTGTTTCCCCCATAAGCCTGTAACAAGAGGCAACTCTGGCCCCCTCCCTGCTGTTCTTGTATAAATGCCTGCTTGTATCTTATTTCTGGGCAGCTGTAGGAGAAGCTTAGATCTCTGAGAGTAGGCAGTCTGGTAGTTGCTATGTCAATGTAAACATGAAACTCAATTAGTAGCAGGAGCAGCATCACACCTGGGACTCACGAGACTTAATGCTGCTTTTGTGCAGTGGAGATCACCCACTATTGTGTATATCGTAGCTCTAGGAGGAGCTACGTAGAGGAGTCTCCAACAAATATTTAGAAAAAATATCTTATTACACGGAAACCTTTCATCTGCCCTGCTTCTGTGGCTTACCCATCAGAGAATGTGGGGATTTGAGGGACTGAAATATACAGGGAACTTGGAGGTGGAGCAGTCTTGTCTCTGTGGGCAGGAGATGTAACTTTAGATTGCACCCATAAGCTGCAATGCTGGCTGCCCTGCAAAACAGCTCAGAAGTGCTTTCATCTAACGTCGAGACTAATTTCATTCTCTTTGCACAAAGATCTTACTATGTGCTTATTCTATTCTCTTTGCAAAACAGTTTGTGTGTGTGTGTGTGTGTGTGTGTGGTCCAAGCAAGTGACATCAGATGGACAAAGTAGAGGTTCTATGCTTATGAGCAATAATATTTTAGGGGGGAAAATTCAGCTTTCCTAGGGCAGAGTTTGTGTCAGCTTGTTATTCCTGCTTTATCCAATTAATTGTGACCAAAGGAAGGAACACAGAAAGAGCTACCCAGTATACCCTTGGAGGTAGGGGTTTCATATTTCAGACAAATGATTTTTGGATGGACAAGCCTACTCAAAAGTTGTTTATTATATCTAAATTAAATATGACAACATCACATGAAGTTGTATTCCCATTTTACAGAAATGCTGTTTGAGGCTCAATGAATTGTTTGGCCTAAAGTTATACAGCTGGATGGCAGACCTTGATTTGAATACAGCTCCATGAGGTCCCAAAGTTTATAGTTCTGCAATCCCCAGTCTACATTTCCCTCATTTTAATATTAATGGATTCATTCAGTACTCACTGTCTCTACTCTGGAAATGAATGCTCTCTCTGTCTCTCTCTGTCTCTCTCTGTCTCTCTCTGTCTCTCTGTCTGTCTGTCTCTCTGTCTGTCTGTCTCTCTCTCTCTCTCTCTCTCTCTCTCTCTCTCTCTTTCTCTCTGTTTTTCTCTCTCCCTCAAAATAATCTTTATCTTATTGGCAAATATTAGCCATTTTTAGATTTTAGTGGGAAACCACAGAATTCACTTAACTATTAGGTTTCAGCCAAAGCTTTAGGAATATACCATCCATTAGTTGATGGCACTCTGATGATGATAGAAACCAGATTGCCTACATCAAGAATCATTTTTCCATAAAGGGCCAGACAGTAAAAATTTTCTGGGTCATGTGGTCTTCACTGCAATGAACTACTCAACACTGCTGTTGAGCAAGGAAGCAAATATAGACTACAAGTAAATAAGTGGGCTGTGCTCCAGTAAAACTTTCTTTATGGTCATTAAAACTTGGATTTCATGTAATTTTCATTTCAAATTACGTTTGGTTTTGATTTTTTCAACCATTTAGAAATGTAAAAATATGCTGTTTACAGGTCATATAAAATCATATTATGAGCCAAATTTGTTCAGTGGACCGTATCATCTACCAACCCTAACAGACATTATTTTCACCCTAATATCACTAAAAAAATAATGAGAAGACATGAACTGTGTATGATGCATGCGACAGGTATTGCATGTGGGACAGACTTAGATCTGGAATTGGCAGTCTAGAAGGGAGGACAGCATTAATCACATCATTGCACCAGATTAAAAATGACAACAGTGCTGAAAACCGTGAAAGAAAAGATGAAGAAGCTGGTCTGGTTTGAGGGTGAGGTCAGACAAACCTTCTATGCATTAGGCTAACAAATTCCCTTGGGATCCCACACCTGAAATCCATGTTGCTGACTCTTACTCACATCACCTGGTGCTCCTCGGCCCTGGGCCCATCTCAATCATGGCTGTCCAGTCAGTCTTGCTCTTTTTGCAGTGATGCAGATTTTCACTGAGATGAGTCATCCAACATTTGTTCCCCATTGCCTTTACCTCATTTCTAACAAGCTGTCTTTTTAATTCGCCCTGGATCATACTGAATTCTAGGCAGGTCCCTTGAGCCCTTAGAAATGCCATCTAGCTTCATCTTGCTTGCATTCTAATCCTTATTAATCCTCAGCTCTTTCAACTAGGCAACTGATAAATATATTCGGCACCCAGAATACAGTTTTCTTCCTTCTTAGGTGCATGTCTCCCTTGCCATTCTAAAAATAATTTATTACTTATTCTTTGATCTAAAGAGCAGCAGATAAAGCCCTCCCTCAGTGTCCATCAGAATTGTCCCCAGGACCCACTATGGACCTGAAAATCAATGGATACTGAAGCCCCTGTACAAAATAGTATAGAATTTGCATATCACCCATGCACGTCCTCCCACACACTTTAAATCATCTCCAGTTTACTTACAATAATTAATACAATGTAAATGTTATGTAAATAGTTGTGCTGTATCATTAAGGGAATAATGACAAAAAAGGAAGTCTATACATGTTCAGTATGGGTGCAGTTGTTTTAAAAATATTTTTAATCCTCCACACAGAAACATGATTATAATGGGTCCATAGTATTTCACTCTGTTGGTGTTAACACAATGCCCAGTTTCACTGAATGGGTCAGAACAACCCAGGACACAGTGACAGAATGTAAGGTACTGTATACTCTTCTCCAAAGCATCTATGTACTTGGTTCAGAGAATGTCTCCAAAATGACTGAGACCCTAAATTCTCAGAGATGTATTTATAAATCTTGGACTTAACAGATAATATAAATTCAAATTTTGGCCCTGGAGCTTCATAGGTGGGTGACTGTGAGTCTTTTGAGTTCCCATTCTTTAAATAAAAAGGAGAGATAATAAAGTCTCTGACACAGAATTGAAGGATCAAGCTCTACAAAAATGTGTTTGCATTAAATGGAGTATTTTATGACTTTGTTGATAATAAATCCAGTAGGATTATTTGATTCGTTTATTTGCATTTACATAACCGCATAGAAATTTCTGGGGGAAGACTCATGAAGACATGAATATGAATGTTAGCTTTCCTGTCACTGAGACAAAATATCCAATATCCACGACTTAAATGAGGGAAGTTTATTTGGCTCATGGTTTCCAGTGGGTTTATTTCATGGCTGGCTGGATCCAAGGCAGAATGGAATAGTAAAGGGGCCTGGTTGGAGAAATGTTGCTCATCCCACAGCAGCCAGGAAGCAGAGAGAAAACGGAAGAGCTAGGGACAAGTATATACTCTGCCAAGTCACATCCCCAGAGACCAACCTCTTTTGGCTGGGATCCGCCTTCTAGCAACATATTCAGCTACTGAATTTGTCAATGGGTTAATTTACTGATGAGTATAGCACGTAAATGATCCAATCACTTTCTAAATGACCTCTGAACACAATGAGACTTTGGAGAAACATTTTAGATTTAAATCATAGTAATAAGGATGGAAGTCAATTCAATTTAACTTAGTTATTGCACTGGATACACAGGATGGTGATTTTATAAAGTAGCTCAACACTGTGTGATATGTCTCCCATTGAGAGGTGAGGTATAATCCCTTCCTTGCAAAGTCAGGTGGGCTTCTGAGTTGATTGTAACCAACAGAATGCAGCAGAAGCAAGGCTGTTTGACTCTTGGACTCCCTTCCACTCATTGGGGAAAAGGAGAAGGTGGACACCAAGTCAGGGAAGTAACGGCCTTCGGGCCAGTGTGCTGAGGAATCGAAGGGGATGCCATAGTAATTAGCCCAGCTAAATTATGTGATACCCAACACCTGCTACCAGTCCCCTGAATGCACCATGACCTGCCCGGCCCAGCTGAGGCTTCACATTATAGAAGCCTGCCACTGGCTGATGGCCATTTCTTGACAGATTTCCAATGTTACCTAGACTTCTCACTGTTGATGGGAATGCATACTAGTGCAACCACTGTGGAAGTCAACATGGAGATACCTCAAAAAACTAGGATTAGAGGTCCCATTTGACATAGTTATTCCTCTGCTGGGTATCTTCCAGCTAGAATTAAAAGAATCATACCACAGAGATATATGTGCACCTATGTCTTTAACAGCATAATTTGTAATAGCTAAAACTTGGAAAGAGCCCAATTGCCCATTAACTGGAGACTGGATAAAGAAGATGTGTGTGTGTCTGTGTGTGTGTATGTGTGTGTGTGTGTGTGTGTTTAATAAAATGGAGTACTACTCATTCATAAAGAAAGAAAAACTTGCCGGGGGTGATGGCGAACCCCTGTAATCCCAGCACTTGGAGGCTGAGGCAGGAAGATAGCTGTGAGTTCGAGACCAGCCTGGACTACATAGTGAGTTCCAGGTCAGTCTCAATTACATAGTGAGACCCTGTCTCAACCCCCCCAAAAAAGAACTAGAAACTTGACACATTTATAGCTAAATGGATGCACACTGGGGTGATACTCAAGTGAAATACATATGTACATACTGAATAGATTCTCTGGTGTGCAAAACTGTCAATAAGGATCAAACTGTATAACTGACAATTGGAATAGAAACAAAAGGTCTAAAGAGTAGGGGTAGTGGGTGGAATAGGGGAAAAGAAAGAATGGAAAACAAAAAAATAAGAGAAAAGGAAAAAATGGAAACAAAGTCTTGTAAATAGAGAAGGGTGGAGGGGGTGAAGGGAGGGCAGGGGTATGGGGAAAGAAAAAAAAAAAGCAAGATATATCATGTAAAGGTACAAGATCCCAATGATGAATGTAACAGTATTGTATACCTAAAATGTACCAATAAACTTAATGAAAAAAAGAAAGATTAGTTTTTTTTTTGTGCTGGGGGAATTTAACTGAGCACACTTTTGCCCTGTGCTACATTCCAAGACTTTTTTTTTCTTTTTGAGACCGAGTCTCCAGAAATCACAAGTTAACCAGGTGGGACTTGAACTTGTGACCCTCCTGTCTTAGGTCTTCTTTTTTCTTTTGGAGACAAACTGCTTCTCTAAACTTCCTCTCAGCTTATATTAAGGGACAGAAAATGTAAATTCTCTGTCAGAATGGAATATGCAGATTCTGGCCCCAGTAGGTTAGAGTCTCATTTCTACAAGGGAAGAAAAAAACCAGGAGGACAGAGAAACAGAATAGAAACTTCTAGTCTATTGTCTGATTGTATTCCCTCTCCCCACCCTGCTTTCTATAAAACCCCTTGCACACCTGAACATGAGAAGATGATACTTAAGGCAAAAAGAAGCTTTGAGTAAACCTTTTCCTTTCATTAAAATGAATGACTTCTTCCCTGTTTCTCAGGAAGCTGTGAGTGGCAAGTACTAATGACACCAAGTGATAACTACCCAACTGGACCATTACTGAATTCCTGTGCCATAAAATCAGAACAAAATAAAATAATCACAACTGCTAATTTGGGGGGGGTAATTTATTATATAGTAATAATACCAGCAGTAATAGCCAGAAGTGTAATCACAATATTACTCTAACTACATCAGGGTGCTGATGGAGATGTTAGCATTGGCAGTGAAGCATTATGGTTTCAATTACTTAAAGGGGAACAAGTGTATTTTGTCTCACGGTTTCAGCAGTTTCGGTCCTTGGTCAGCTGGTTCTAAGGCAGCAGGCTCTAAGATGGAGGAAATCTGCACCCTTCGTGGCAGCCAGGGAACAAAGGGCAAGAGAAACAGAGGAAGGGGTCAGGGACCAGAAACAGTTGTCAAAGTCATGCCTCCATGACCCACCCAGACATACCCAGAAGAATGTCTGACTAAACTGCGTGTCTCTCCATCCAATCAAGTTGATGTCAAGATTTGTCATCACATTGCCTGTAACTTATTAGTGTCACTACATATGAATCAAATGAGAAGCATAATGGAAACAAAGAGTTGAGGTCCAAGCCTTTCTTGCCTCTCCTTCCTTTTGAGGTTTACATATAACATTTGAAGTGTAGCATTTAGTCTCTTTGAGCATCTGATAGCTATGACTGCTTAAAATCCTCAACCAAGATCTCTCAGACTTCTCTGATGATACATGAAAAACAAAGATGTTTTTCCTAGTCTCTACTCTCAAATGGTCACTTCCACAAAGGGCATTTCACCCTTGGTCACCAAAATGTGTGTGGATTTCTCCACAATCTATTTTCCAGTGGGTAGCAGCTAGGTCTCCTCTAACTCCATTCAGTTTCGATTCTGTCTCCCTGGAGAGACTGTCAGATGCCCCAGGATGAGGGCTCAATCCCAAAAGACCATCGCTGGACTCTAGGTGCTATTGACAAATACTAGGTTGTCACCTGTACTTTTCACCAACTGACTATAAATCAGTGCTCCCACTAACACTTCTTTGGATTTGATTTATTTTCTAGAGAGGCTTACAGAACTCAGGGGGACACATTTATTAGCTTATTGAAAATGATTCCATACAGACTACAGATGAAAAGCCACATGGAAGAGATACGTTGGACAAAGTAACGGAGAAAGGCTCAAGTTTCCATGCTCTCTCTGGACACTCTGCTCTTGGGAACCTGTTAGGCTGCCTAGAAACTCCCAGATCCTGGCTCTTTGGGATTTGATAGAAGCTTCATTACTTAGGCCTGTCTTAGATAGTTGGCCATCAGGAATCAGCTCCACCAGTAGCCCTCTCTTCTCCTTGAAAGTCAAAAGATAGGACTGACGTTCTCAACTCTCAACTTTCTAATCATGCTTTAGTCTTTCCAGTGAGAATCTTCCATCCAGAAGCTTCCAGACAGTGGTCATCTCATTTGCATATGAAAGACAATCACTCCAGAGATTCTCATGACTTTCTACCTATGTGTCAGGGAAAGGGCACTAAAATAAACTATAATTCATAATTCATAATTTCCATGCATTATCTACGGAGCTCCAACCACCACTAAACCTTAGATACCATTTTAAAGTGTTTGTTTTTTGAGGATACAGTTTCACCACATTGCCCAGGTTGGCCTTGAACTCCTGGGTTTAAGTAATGCTCCTGTTTCAATCTTCTCAGCACCTGGTGCATGCCACCACATCTGGAACTGAGATCTGTTTTCCAACTTTATATAAAGAGACTCTTTATATAATCTTTGTCTGGCTTCTTTTACTCATTATTATGCTTGTGAAATTCATACTTGTGATCAGAGGCAATTGAACTTCGTGTATTTTCATTGCAATATAGTATAACATTGTGTTATAGATCACACTTTGTCTGCTCTACTATTGACAGTCTCAATTCATTTGTAATAATTAAGACAGCTTACTGAGTAATTTGAACCCATAGTTGGAACCAGTCCCACTGAATACCTTTAACATCTAGCAGGGTGACTGTGGATTCACTGTGATCGTATTGTTGATCTCTCACTGTGGAGAATCTCTGATTGGCAATTACTGTCTTTGATTAATTTTTTAGTGGCATGAAAATGCAGAGTTGGCCTTGCCTCTACCATGTTAATGAACTAGTATGAGTTAGTAAAGTCTTTTGTACTTCAGTATCCATCAGCATTTTGCTCTAAAGAGTGGTTCCCGCTGAAGGTGAGTTTACGAGGAAAACACTGTGTGGAAGAACACACTGAGCTCATGAGGTTTTTTTAACAGTAACCACCAAATCAAATTTCTGAATTACAGTTTGCAGTTTTTGTGGACATATGAAAGATAAGCTCATGATAGCTTTATAGACCTTTCCACTGAGCAACTCTCTTTATGTAAAAATATCAGGTGACACTAGACTCAAATTAGGAAATAGTACCCATGAAGTTCACTGCTTTAAAGAATCCAAGCTTATTAACATTTTACAGCAGTATTGATGATTGCAGCAAACAAAGGAGGTCCTTTGCCATCAAGGAAAGTTTGAAGTTGGTCAATCCTTCTTCTATTTAAAACATGAGCCATTTCCTGAGCGCGGTGGCACAAACCTGTAATCCCACCCCTCTGAGAGACTGAGGCAGAAAGAAAGCAAATTTCACCCCAGCTTGGGCAAATTAGTGACTTACTGAGGCCCTGTTTCAAAAGAAAGATCAAATAAATGGCTGCGGATGTTAGCTCAGTGTGAAGCCCTAGATTCAATCCCCAGTACCACAAAACAAACAAAATCCTTGGGACTTTTGTGCTAAATCTTAAGATTATTCTCAAGGAGTTCTTAAAACATACCTTTATGCATAGCTATTTCAGGGATAATTCTATTTCAGGACTTCTAACTAATGGAGCATGAACTCCATAGTTTTTCATAGGTGAATGGATTCTTTCAGGAATAAGTTTCTCAAAATCTAGACATTGCTTCTTGAATAGGCCATTTGGTGATTTGTTAAGACAATTTTGTATTATTTGGGATAACATTAACTGCCATAACAAATAAGCCTCCAAGTATCAGTGGTTCTCACTCACAAAAGAGTATAACATTGGCATTCCTGGTCAGAAGGTGGGCCTTCTGGGAAATATACCAGAGGTCATTTGCCTCCCATTTTGTGTTTCTATCTTCTCAGAACTCTGAAAAGATCTCAGATCTCTGGAAAGAGATCATAGACACTTCAGTCAGAAAAGAACACTTACAAGGCCAGGGATTTAACTCAGTGGTTCTGCCGCTTGCCTTGCAAGTGCATGGTCCCCAGTTCAATCCCTGATACCAAAATAATTAAAAAACAAAAGAAAGAAAGAAAGAAAGAAAGAAAGAAAGAAAGAAAGAAAGAGAGAGAGAAGGAAAGAAAGAAAGAAGAAAGAGAGAGAGAGAGAGAGAGAAAGAAAGAAAGAAAGAAAGAAAGAAAGAAAGAAAGAAAGAAAGAAAGAGAGAGAGAGAGAAGGAAAGAAAGAAAGAAGAAAGAGAGAGAGAGAGAGAGAGAGAGAAAGAAAGAAAGAAAGAAAGAAAGAAAGAAAGAAAGAAAGAAAGAAAGAAAGAAAGAAAGAAAGGAAGGAAGGAGGGAAGGAAGGAAGGAAGGAAGGAAGGAAGGAAGGAAGGAAGGAAGGAAGGAAGAAAGACTTAGCAATTCTACTCCCAATCTATTGGCCGAAACTTATCATATGACTCCACTACATGCAAGAGGTTGTGGGAAATGGACTCAGTATTATTGAAAAACATGCACAATATTTAAATAAAAAATAATTACAATAAAAGATTGTCGTGACTGCTGCTTCCAAGTGCCATCCAATGGAAAGACAGGCTCATAAAACATTATTATGTGGCCTCATCTACCTTATTCCCTGGACCTGAGAGTGAGCAACTTTTGGCTCTTATCAGTCAAATGATTATGGGAGATGAACATTTTGAATCGCTTTAGGACATCTAGGTAGACACCATAGTGCAATTAAAGACATTCATAAAATAGGACTGCCAGAACTACTTCAAAATGTGGCAAGAACTATGAGATAAGCATATTTTGAAAGGAATTAATGGCAGTGTGTCTTTTGCTGAAGCAAATTTTTAAAAATATAAATGTTTACTCTATATTTTAATCACACTTTGTAATCTCTTGTTGAGCAGCTGCTTTCTAGCACAGCACAAAGTCATAGAATAGAGAGCACATATTTTGTTGGAGAACTAGCTGTCTCCTGCATTTTATGTTATTTTATAAGAAACAAATACAATAACTGAAAATATTTGTTACATCTTAATTAGAGTGCCTGACTTTGTGGCTCCAAAATGAGTTTGCAAAAAATGCAATTTAATTTTCTATAACTCAAAACATTTGCATTTTGAAATTCCCACTTGTGCAACAGTATAATGCTAATTAGAGCCTCTAAGGGATTTCCTCCCCAGAGTTCATGGCAGGGTTCTAGCATGGATTTCTGAAATGTTGAGCAGCAGAGCAGGAACCTTGTTATGGGTTCCTCTGTTGACGTCAGTTCTCATGAGATGTCCATGAAAGAAGAGGTCACATTCTTTAATTTGACTGGTTTTGTTCTACTATTTTCAGAGAATGGGAACTTTTCTTTCTCTTCCCACGAATAAGTCACTGAGGCCCTGAGAAGTTTGGCTATTGGTCCTCTTTATTCTGAGATCTGCATCTCTTTCACTACTCTTGGGTTCTAAATCTAAGAGGAGAGGTTTAGAGAGAATGATTTAGAATGTAGCTCTTTTTTAAAAAAAAGTTTTGGCAAAAAAGTTCAATCCTTCCCTTTTCTCAAGTTTGCACTGTTACTTGTTACGTACCAATGTACCAGATATATTCCTATCCACAGATCTTTTCAATTTTGATCATTAGTAGATTCCTAGTACTTACATCAGAATTTAGCACATAGCCATTACTTCAGGACTGATGATGTAAGCCTCATTTCACACAAATGAATGGTGGGTATTAGAAAACCTAAGAAACTTGCAAAATGTTCCAAAGTTATTAAATGGGAAATTTGGGCAGCCAATGTACAATCATATATGTTAACATGATTCTTTTTGTCTTTTCTTAAATCATCTGGCAGGCATTAGAGAAAGCTTGAACTTGAAACATGCAAACTCCCTAATTTACTAATCTATTTGGAAATTTGGGAAAATTATTTAATGTCACAGTGTTTCTATCTTCATCTACAAAGTGGAAATAGTGACACATCTCTCACAGATGACTGGGAAATTAGAAACTAAAGAACTGAGCAGAGAGAAGGTAATACGTCTGTTATCTGTGGTTAAACCTCTTTATAGCAGTGTAACAGAAAAACACAGTGGCATCAATAATAAATTGGTTACTCACACATCTGTACTCAGCTGGGGTCCAGCTAGGCATCTCTGCTGATTTTGGCTGGACTCATTCATGAATTTAGAATCAGGCTGCCTATCAGTTGATGTAGGGTGGTTTTGGCTGGGATCAATGGGTGACTCATCTCTGGCCCATTTATAACTGCCCAGGAATGTTGTCATGGTGATAACAAAGACTCAAGAGAGCATGTGGAAACACACAGATACTGTGAAGCCATTGCTAAAACGTAGCACACAATCACGTCCATTGCATTCCACTGATCAAAGAACGTCATCCAGATTAAAAGGCTGGGGGAATTAACTCTGTCTCTTTAGTATGAGGAATGACAAAATTACGTGGCAAGAGGCATAGAGATAGAGATGGAAAATAATTAATGTCCTTAGTCTTCCAAAGTAATTGATAAATTTTAGCTCAATTTTCTGCACATTTGGGGCAGATTAAAATTTAAAATCCACTTAACAATTCTTCTGATGTCAATTGCACCAATTTATTCAAGCCTCTTCCTCTTCAGTCTCATGAGTCTATAGTTATGTTCTGGAAAGGCGACAGGTAGTTGGAAAGACATCAGTGGAGATGGTATGGTTTTTTAAATGGAGACAACTCTGAACTACTCAAATGTGGACAATTAGTAGATCCACAATGTGTGTCTCACTTTTCTTTCTCCTACAGAAAGGAAAGTCACTCCCTTGTCTCAAAGTAAGGTTTAAACATTTTATATATACTTGGGGACTAGGAAAAACTTCCAGCAACCTAGTGACATAGGAGAGCTACCAATCCACTTCTTGTATTGTATGAAGGCCAGGGTCTCTGGGTATTGTGGTATATAGTACATGTTTTGTGGAGAGTACCCATTTCCTAACTTTTCTCCACTATGTTGGCTCTGAAGACAAAAATGAGTGTAGCTGAACTTGTATGATGAGAAAGGCATGAATCACTCCGGATTCTACTTTCTACTTGCAAAGAATATCTGGATGAAATTACCCCACATAACATGGCAGATTTCCTTCTGAAATTCCCACTTGGGCTGTCTGCTCTACTCATAATCTTTCTAGCAATAACCATGACTACTTTTTTCCAAGTGAACAAAATTCCCTGGCCTTGTTTCCTGGAAAACAATTTGCTTCTGACTGTTTGGGGCTTCATTATAATTTTTTCTGATACTTACTTGATTTTTCTTAAAGCTATGATGTCCCTGAGTTGTCTTAGTTTACAGCCCGCAAAACATCCTTCTTTGTGTAGCAGTACAGCAATACTGTGTCTTCCTGTTTAAAATTCAATTGCAATTTTTTTCTGTAGGTACCTGTTCTTAACCCTAACAAAATACGATACTGCAGAAATGCATTTAATCAAGTCTTTCTGTTGAGTAGATTTTTTGTTTGTTTGTGAAGAGTATAAACAAGGGAGAAGATGACAAATGTCCTTTTTCTACAACATGGTTTTACAGATGAGTTAATGCTTCCATCATGCAGGTATTAGAGTGTAAAAGCTATTGTTTAAAACCAACCCTCTTATAACAATCACCCTCTTATAACCCAGGAGCATCCTAGCCATACCAGGTGTAATCCTATGCAGAGGAGAGTCTTGCAAAATTTATATCTACATTAACAGAGGAGTGGGAGATCTCTAGATAATCTTTATTAGACAGAATACTCAATAGTAATTGCATTCCTTTGATGCCCAGCATGGTAAAGAAAAGGAGATAAATAGTGTTGTTCCTATTCTGAAGAACCAGTTTCTGAAAAGTTAAATGTTTGGTTCATACCACACTCCTGTAAAGCCTTCAGCTCAGGCTTTCTGACTCCTAGGTTGTTGTTTCTCACTTATGTAAACTACAAGCATTTATTTCTCATAACAATAATAGCAATATTATATTGGGCTTTTACTGTATGCCATATTGTGATTTTAGTGCTTTACACATTTTAATTTACTTGCTGTTCAAAGCAATCCTGTGGTGGAGGGTATTAGTATTATTATCTCCTTACTGAGGTGGCAGCTGCGAAAGATTAAAGAATATGCCAACTTCACATTGCTGGCAAATAAAAGAGCTGCAAAATTTAAAATTTAAGAGCTCAAGTTCTGAACCATTGTGATATATCTATAACTATTTACTGAAAATTTCATTTTGGAACTTCACCATTGACATTGTTGACATGCAAAATCATACTTAATGCATCATCTTTTTTTCTCCATAATCCTCCTGTTTTAGTCGGCATTCCACAATACCAACACCCATACATTAAACAAAAAGAGAATTAATTTGGCCTGCATTTTAAGGAGATTCCAGCCGTGACCAACAGGTCCAAATCAGAGACCTCATGGCAGAAGGGCATGGCCAAGCAAGCTGCTTCATTCATGGAGGTCAGGAAGCAGAGCAAGGGGACAGTGCCAGAGAGGAAGCATGAGACACCAAGCACTACTTCCGTGTACTAATTGAGATCTTCTGGGAAGATCTCAAAGCCAGTCAATCAGGTTGACACTATATCGGGATCATCACAACTCGAATACACACTACTGGGGTGTTATTCAATCTGATTTCAACTCCAAAATGATGTTTTATTCATCAAAAGAAAGTTCTAACCCCATTCCTTTTAGTAAGCCTCCTCACCTACAAGTCCCTTTGGACGAAGTCTTTTTCAAACTTTCCATCCTCAGCCATAAATGATAAGTCAATTGCTCATCTGGATCTTGTTTCTTTTTTTAAAAAATAATGTTCATTATTTTTATGTTTAAAACAATACACAGTTACTGAAAAAATATGGGGAACAGAAAAGTATGGGAAATAAAGTGAAACCACCATAATCCTTGCTCCCAAATGACCAACATTGTTAACATTTCTATTTGTTTCTAGAGCTCCAATAGCAAGTGATAATAGCATAGTACCATTCTGTACTGCCTTTTTTCACTGAGTGTATTTCAATGTTTCATTAATTGCAACATAACTACAAACAACTATATGATATTCCGCTGTATTGATTAATACATTACTTAATACACTTAGATAAGCATCCTGTGCCATGTTCCCAATAATTTCTTGAGGAGCAATTCCAATGTAGATGTGGTGTTTTATAGAAAAACCACATCTTCTTTATCCAATCTCCAACTGATAGTACATAAGATCCTAATGAGATAACTGACACTGTGAAATGGGAAGAAAGGGGCTAAAGGTGTAGGGAAAGTGGGAAGGGTAGGGGAAAGGGAATAAGAGAAAAATATGAGAAAATGAAAAAATGGAGATAAAGCGTTTGTAAATGGGGAGGGGAGGAAGGGGTGAAGGGAGGGCAGGGACAAGAGGAAAAAATGAGAACCAAGACCTCCTGCTATGTAGAGGTACAAGATCCCAATGATGATTGTAACTGTACTGTATACCTAAAATGTAGCAATAAACTCAATAAAAGAAAAAAAATAGATGTGGTGTTTCGGAGTGTAAAGTATGTGCTTTAGTAATAATTGTCAAACTCATTTCCAAAAATATGTGCTGATTGGCACTTTTATGAATATTTAAAGGGAGCACCTGGACCCTTTCTGAGCCTGCCTCTACAAGGATTTCAGTTGTATTATGTTTTCCTGATCTACATCTGGCCATTCCAAGCCACACAGCCCACATATAAGTTGCTGTGGGGCCACTTAAACACAAGTGCACACAGGCAGAGAAACTCCTCTCTGCCCACTTGAAGGCTGCTGGCATTGATCTCATTTCACAATGACAAAAGGAGAGCTTTTATTATAAAATCATCTCCTTTCTGCAGATTCAGAGATTGAAGCCTTCTTTTCTTCCAGCAACCTAGCACTTAGAAAGAGATCAGATGAAGCTTCCCTCTCTGGTTCTATCTAGACCATACACCCACTCTTTCATTTTCCTATAGATAGGTTTCTCCCTGGTCAGCTTTTAAACAAGTTCAGGAATATCCAAGTAATTAACTCTTCTCAGAACCTACATCACAAACCTGCACTAACATGAAAGCTGGCACTCAAGATTTCAGGATAAATGAAATCCCAATGTTAAGTTGTCTCTGTTCACTAAAATACATATCCAGGGCTCAAGATATGATAAATGCAAGACATGTTCCTGCCTTTAGGGAGGCCACATTATGGAAGGGCAGGCTGGCAATAAGAGAAATAAACAGTAATTGAGGTGCACACATGAGAATACTATGTGAAATATTTCTGGTTGGTTTTGAATGATACCCTGCAGGAGATAAATGCTACACAGAAACTAAACACTGGCAACACACATCTTAGGTGGTTAGGATCTCAAGCAATCTCTCCAACCTATACAAAAATGTTTAAAGGAATTTGCTGAAGACTCTGGCACTGAGTTTCCAGCTAAGAAGTTACTTCCTTTTGTATGACATAGGGAAGGGAATGTGTCTCTTTCCCCATCAAGTGAGAAAGGCACCAGTAGACTTGTTTTCTGGAGGAAATCAAGGAATACTTTCTTTGCCTAGGTGCTCAGGCCAGTGGACTTTTGGAGCAGACAAAAGTCACTGGCAGGAGAGGGCAGGATGAAGGGAATAGCTGCACCTCCACTTTCAGGATAGGTTCTTAAGTTTTTGAAGGTGCCAAATGGACAACAGGGGCCTGATCTTTAGCTATCCTTTCACTATCCCAGCCAGTAGAGGCCTAGATGTGCCTGTGGCTCCAAGAAGTTTTGGAGTACACTCTGAGGCCAAGGGAATGATGTGATGAATAGGTATCTGGTGAGGTCATCTTGGAGCAGAGAACTCCTTCCTGTGAACTATGTCCTTAATGATATATTCACAAGCACCCCACCAGGAAGTCAGTATACCTTGTATAGCATGACTAGATCAGAAACCTTTTCTTCTCCCATTTCCCTGGCCTCTTCCCTTGGCGATTAGTGGTCATAGTCTCAGTCACTCTGAATGAACTATGTATTTTTATGTTTTTTCCAGAGTTGTGGGTGGAGACATTGTATACTCCATATCCAGATGTCTTAATTATGTTTTTCATTGCTGAAACAAAACATTGGGCTCCCAAAATTAAAGGAGTAAATGTTTATTTTAGCTCATAGTTTTTAGAAGTTTCAGTCCAAAGGCAGGGTAGCATGGCAAAGGGTCATCACAGAGGAGAAACAGTTCATGGTGTGGCAGGCAGAAGGCAGCAAGCAGCAAGCAGAGGTAAGACTCCTTTTCCCTTTTATTCTAAACAAGCTACAAGACTTTTAGGTAGTGCCACCCACACCCAGGGTGAGGTTTCTGTCTTCAGTAAATCCATTCAGCCACATCCAGAACTATGCTAATTCCAATCAGTTGACTAATTTAGTACCTCACACCCCTAACCCCAGTATCAAACACCCTAGATCCAGCAAATTCTAAAAATCCCCACTTATGAGTGCAGGAGGTTTGGCAGGGACATTTATATACAAATAATAACACCGGACGATACTAGAGTTTAGTTCCTGGCATGAACTTGCCAGCAAAAGCAAAACTGACACTTTTCTCTTGGTCATAGCTGCTGGTAACTTCAGCACTGCACACTTGCACAACAGTGGCAGTGAGCCCATCTCTTTCATCTAGCTTCTGACGTTCTCATTATGCTGTTTAACAGTTTATTTCATGTGGAAACTACCTTGCTCCTCTTTGTAAGTGTCGACGTTAACTTTAACTGTATGTATGATGAATATGCGTTCCCCATTATAAATTGTGAGGAGTTACACACCAATGTCGTGGCTCATAAATCTGGCCAAAGAGGACTATTGTCCAAATAAACAATCACAATGGTTGAAAAGAAAACATAAACATGACTCTCTGCAGTGGATTTACTAAGCAGCCATGGTCCCTGTTTTTAAAAATTAGCAATACTTTATTCTTTGCTGTGGCTTAGAGATGGTTTGAGTGTGTCCTTTGGTGATTTGTGCTTTGAAAGCTTGGTTCCCAATGAGCTGGTAGAACCTTAAGGAAGCAGGCCTTGCGCAAGGTACTTAGGTCATGAGAGTTTCTCCCTCAGATATTCTCAGGAAGGAAGATAGTTTTATGAGAGTGAATTACTCTAACTCTAGACCACTCCAACCCTTCTGCACTTAGCCAGTTCCCTTTCCATTTTTCTGTCGTGTTGTGATGCAGCCAAGACACCCTTACTAGGATGCAGGCCTCGTGCTATTTGATTAAACCCAGCAACCTGAGTCAAATAAACCTCTTTACTTTATAAGATACTTAGCCTTAGGTGTTCTGTTATAGCAACACAAGGCAGATTAAGGCAAACTTACTTATATTCTGATGCTAAAGTCTCAGCACTTAGAAGAAGTTCTAAACTATGGCATTTGCTTTTAATTTTAATTGTAATATATGACCACCAGAAGTGAGTTAGAGAACCTTGGAAAAATTTTGTGTGGTTTTCATAAATAAAGATAATTTATATGAAATCACAAGGGCAAAAGAATGCTTTATATTTTTCATATGGGACACTGTTTGCTTATTAACTAGCTTGTCACCTTCTTTGAGCCACACCTCAGGATAAAGAGACGACAACAGATACAGATAGATTCTGCCTTCCAGAACCTACAGTTCTGTTTGTCCTTACAGTCCTGTTCTGGCAGGGCTATTTGCATGCTGTGTAAATAGTTGTTCCCATTACTATGAACTTATTAATCATAAAAACTTTGTTTTATATTGCTAATCTTGTAAGAAACTGACACAAAACATAGCACCTTAAAATAGCAATTTTATTTCTACTCACAAGTTCATGTGCTAGGGATTTGAGAAATGCTCTCCTTGTTTTTTGGTACTGGAGATCAAACTTGGGAATTTTGCACTTGTGAGGCAGGTGGAGGAACCACTGAGCTAAATACTCAGCTGAGGAAATGCTCTCTTTTGATCCTCATGTGGTTGAAGTTAAACTTTGCTGGCTGTGGTCATCTGACAGCTGGACTGGGCTGTGTGTCCAAGATGGACAGAGAATGTGGGCTGTCAGCTAGGAGTCTGTCTAGGCTCTTTCTGGGGATACTTTAACATGGTATTTTCCTCATGGTGATGCTCAAATTTCTTACATGATAACCAGCTTCCCCAGAACAAGTATCCCAAGAGAGACAGTGGGAGAATCTGCTTGGCTTTTCCTGATCATGTCTTGGAAGTTACCCAGCATCACTCCACTGTACTATATGGGTCACAGTAAGTCAGCTGGGTTGGCCTAGGTTCAGTTGAGGAACACATTACCCATCTCCGTGTGCATGCACACATGTGGGGTGTGTGTGTGTGTGTGTGTGTATTGCTGAAAATTAAACCCAGGGCCTTCACACTGAGCTATATCCCCTAGTCACTACTATCCTCCTCTTTTTAACACAAAACCAACAACAACAACAAAAAGCTCTTGTTAAGTCACTAAGTTGCCCAGGTTGGATTCAAACTTGCAGTCCTCATGCCTTAGCCCTCCATAGTGCATGCATCATTCCATACCCAACTAATATCCCTATTTTCATGGGAGAAGTCCCATATATTCAATCACCATATATTCAATGGTTTTAAAACCATCATGTTCCTGGTTTCATAAGATTCATGGAATTATTTTGGGATCTGTTAGAGATAAGCCTTCACCTGGATTTAAACCTGCGTGAGATTGGAATCTACAACAACAAAAAAAACACTCTACAGCTTCTCTTCCTCCAGTTTCTGCAAAGCTAATTTCCCACTTATTCCATTGGTTATTAAGATTCTTTGTAGCTACCTCAGTACTAAAAATTTAGCTGTCATACCAGTAGTGGTACTATTTTCTATGGTATATTGGAAAGAGGGAAATGTTGTTCTGCTAAAACAATGTTTCTTGTTTGGATTTGCCAATGCAAAACCCAAAATAAGTCTGTTTACTCTTTATCCCAGTATAGAATTATTACAGAAAATTTAAAGTAATTTATAACAGAGGAATTTCATATACATCACACTACAGAAACCATACTTGAAGTATAATTACTAGCTATTAATCTATTTCTACCTGTGATGTTTTTTAGTTCCTTAAGCATAGACTTCTGCCAACAGCTGGCTTCCTCCATTCTGGAAGGATTTTTATTAGAAAAAAATCTAATTTTGGAACAATTTTGAAGATCCTGGTTTCTACCCTACAAAATTTTAAAAAGAACCTTTTTCATACCTAAAATAAATTTTTGAACTAGCTAGGGGTATTGATGTTATTATATTCCCTTTGCTGCAGCCCAGCTGAGCAAGAAATGTCTTGAATTTTCTCTCCAAAAATTGTCCAGAATTCCAGATTCAACAAATTGTGAGTTCAGTTCCAAGGAGTCAGACCTTTCCCCTTCACTAGGAAGAGAAGGACACCCTGAAGGCCACGATCAGTCTAAAGCTTCTGCTTTACAGCATAGAGTGTAATTACTGAAGCCAATCATCACCCGGCCCTAAGACACTGCTGTAAGACATTGGTGTGACTCTGTCAGGAATAGCACTGTGCATCAGGATAGTCTCCAAAGGTCACATTTGTTTGATGCATATACCAAGTGGTTTTAAACCTCATTTTGACCAAAATGCTCAGGATAAAAACATTTTGCAACATGATCCAGAATACACATAAACATTTTATAAGACAACTGCTTAACCTTACCAGATGTAATGTGCTTCGATACTTAAAATCTATTTTTCATGCTGATCTTAAGGTGCTAAATTGATATCATCACCTACAATTGAGTCATAGGCTTCAATCTGAGAAGCACTGGTTGTTTACTTATATATTATTTGAAACCATCACTAGGGTGCTAAGGGGTCTGGATCTGGAAGGATTCCAGACTCAGCCAAGAATTGATCTGAAAACTATTTGTTTATCACAACAGTTCTTAGGACTTAATTGCCTTTAAAGTGTGTCTTTTAAGAGGAATTTGTTTCCCTTCCCTTTTGACAGAAGTTGGGTCAGGGTCATTCCAGTTTATCAGAGAATCTCTAATGACTTAAAACTTTCAAAGACCTGGGTCATGTCTCGGTAACTTATCTTCTGAGTGTCTTCTTGGTCAAATTTGTCCACCTCTTCTAGGGCAAACACACTATGGACCAAAGGATTAAGGGAACGGAAAACTATGATAATAGTGATAATAATAATAAAAATATTTATTATATATGTAATATGTGGCATGCATTGTTCTATGTACTTCAATTTATACAGCATGAAATTCTCATTATAATCCTTCTTTATAGAAGAAATAGAGGCACAGACAGAAAGTTTGCCCATGGTGAAATTGTTAGGATGTGGCAAAGCCAGGACAGGAACTGGCTCCAGATTGCAGTTTGTTAAGCTACTGAAATGGACTGCATTTCTCTAAAGGTGGTTCTGAGGGTCAGATTCCAATTGTTGTGACAAAGCATCTAAGACAAACACTTAAAGGAGGAAAGGCTCATTTTTGGATCGCAGTTTCAGGGGTTTCAATCCATGGCTGTTTAACCACATTGCTTTGGGCTATGAAAGCACAATCTATCATGGCAGAAGTGTGCAGTGGGGGAGGCCGCTCATGTCATAGCTGCCAGGAAGCAAAGACAGCTGCTCCTCAAACATCTACTGTCTAGAATATACACAGAACTTTAAAAAATCAGACCTCCCACACCAGAGAAACTATTTGTATAATGTGAGAAACTGAAAGTGTAAATAAGGATCAAAAGGCATAATAGATGTGAAATAGGAAGAAAAGGTCCAAAGGGGAAGGGGAAATCGAAGGGGTAGGGAACAGGAAAGAAGGGAGATGAATAAATATGAGATAAGAAAAAAAGTGGAAACAAAGTCTTTGTAAATAAGGAGAAGTGGAGGGGTTGAAAGGAGGGCAGGGGAATGGGGAAAAAGGTAAGAACCAAGAAAAAATCATATAAAGGTACAAATTCCCAAGGATGAATGTCATCTTATTGTATACCTAAAATGTACCAATACATTTAATGAATAAAAAACAGACCTCCCAAATTTAAAGACCCAGTCCAAAATGGTCATCTGAAATGAACAGACATTTCTCAGACAAAGAAGTAGAAATAGTAAATAAACATATGAAAAAAATGTTCAACATCACTGAACATTCAAGAGATGCAAATAAAAACAACACTAAGATTTCAGTTCGCCCCAGACAGAATGGCTGCTATCAAGAAATCAACCAATAACAAATGCTGGTGGAGTTGTGGGGAGAAAGGAACCCTTTTCCATTGTTGGTGGGAGTGTGGACTGGTGCAACCACTGTGGAAATCAGTGTGAAGTTACCTCAAAACACTAGGATTAGGGCCGGGGATTTAGCTCCGTGGTGCTGCTGCCTGCCTTGCAAGCGCAAGATCCCAAGTTCAATCCCCAGTACCAAAAAAAAAAAAAAAAAAAAAAAAAAAAAAAAAAAAAAAAAGGAAGGAAGGAAGAAACTACAATCAGAAGTTCCATTTGTTTCTATTTTTCCATTTGACCCAGACTGGGTATCATTCCAAAATAGCTAAAAGAATCATACCACATGGATGTATGCACACCCATGTTTATAGCAGCACAGTTTGAAATAGCTAAAACTTGGAAACAGCCCAATTGCCCATCAACTGGTGACTGGCCAAATCCTAATATCTTCTTCAAGACACATCTGCAAATGATATAACTTATTCCAAGAAGGCCCTACCTTTTTTCTTTTGCATTGAGATGCATCTCTAGTCCTTTTTGGTTTTTATTTTGAGACAGGATTTCACTAATTCACCAAATTGCCCAGACTGGGCTTAAATTTATAATCCTCCTTCCTCCATCTCCCAGAGTTCTGGGATTATAGATATTTATCACCATGCCTGGTTTAACCTCTTCAAAGTTCCACTATCTCCAGGTAGCAGAAAAGGATGGCAACAAATTCTTTAATGCATGGGCCTTTGGGGATACTGCCCATCCCAACTATCTAGCAAGGTGCCTGAGCTGGCATGACTAATGATACCAGAGAGCTTGCTGGGAATGCCAACTCCCATGTTCTTCCTCACTAACTGAATCAGAACTACATTTTAACAAATTCCCCAAGTGATTTTGTAGCACAATCATGGAGCAATGCTATTTCAGAGCAACGTGTAGGAGCTCACTTTATATTTGCATAACCTCAAAGTCAATTTTCACTCTTCTTGTTTTGTCACACCTGGAATCCAGTCTACTAAACTGGATTATCTCCATCCAAATCCACCTAGCAAAATCTGCTAATGTTCTTCACAGTGTATTAAGAACCCTCCACTTTTCTCTACCTGCATCGATACTGCCTTCTTCTAAAGCTTCATTTCTTCTCTCTGAATTTTCCCAGAGACTCCTATGTCTGTCTATGTCTCTCTACAGTTTTCCTTCCACACAAGAGCCAGCAGGTAAAGTGGTTATGTCACCTTTCTGGTCAAACTGTCATATAATTTCCCTCTCTATACTGAAACAAAACCTCCACATAATTAGCCCCTGCATCCTCACTGCTATATCCTCAGCATGACTTAACTCCTAAACTCCTCCTCTGTCTACTTGAATCACACTGGCTTACTCGATCTTTAGGGAGTTGTCAGAACATGCTACTTGCTTTTCTTAGCATTCTTTGCCCACATCTACTGGGCAGGCCCTCTAATTTCCCTTGGGTTTGGTTCAATTTTCGCTGGAGTCTTCTCAGTTTTCTTCCTTTCCCTTCTTCCTTGGAAGCTCCAGCCATCCATCTTCCCTTTCACACACAATGAGCAAGTCTTCTCTCATTTCTAGCATTCCTATCCACTTTATTCTGCTTCCTTTTCCATCATCGAATACTATATATTTACATTTTCATTTGCTTATTAGCTCTTTACCACTCAAGAATGTATGTTTCATTCACTGCTATGAATGATTCTGCACATAGTAGAAGCCTAGTTTAAAATTGCTGAATGAATGAAGGAATGGAGTAAAGAAACAGGATACACTCAATAATTAAAGTGAGTGATGAAGATAATCTGGAAAGAGCAGTTCTTCATTCTATGAAAAAATTAATTTCTTCTTCTCTAGACTTCCCACTACACAAAACAAAACAGATTCCATCTTAGAGGATATTCTTGCTCCCTTAAAAATTGGCGATGATGAAAGCCTGCCCCTCCCTCAACTCCCATAAACTTAGTGGAACATACTACAGGTGATAGGCCATTTATTTCCATGCCACCCATTTTTCCTACAAGTTGGTGGTGGATATAGAGAAGAGGGCGTCTCCCAAAGATTTGTACAACTCCTTCCCTGGATGAGAGATGGGAGTGGAGAAGACAGTGAGAGAATTGTGAGCACAATAAGAAACCAAGTAAGACAGATTAGAACTTACAACGTCCCGCTATAAATGCTCCCTAAAAAATGTGTATCTTTCGTATGCTGTTAACAATAGAACCACAAGAAAAGCTCAACTGGGAAGGGAGCGGGAGGGGTAGGGGAAGGAGAGCAAAGAAAGGAAAAAATATGAGAAAAGAAAAAAGTGGAAACAAAGTCTTTGTAAATAGGGAAGGATAGAGGGGTTGAGGGAGGACAGGAGAATGGGGAGAAAATAAGAGCCGAGATGAAGAATGTTCCACTAAATTTATGGGAGTTGAGGGAGGAGCAGGCTTTCATATGAAAAACTCTAGGAACTATTTTTATTTATTTATACAACAAGTATAAAAATTAATATTGCCTTGGAATTTTTCTTTGACACTACATATTAACATACGAGGAAATCCAAACAGGCTAAGATGTTAAATCTAATAGACATCCAAGTTCTTAGTTTTATAACATTTTTTGTATTACTCTACAAAAAATTGGTAATGTGAGGGAAACAGAAATTTTTTGTATGCCCCTGTCTAAATGTCTCAAATTTTAGTATGACATTTATTGAACAAAATAAAATGACAAATATAGTTAATTTTTCACTGTGATATGCTGTCATGACATATGTATGAATTTAATTAACTGTAATGTAGCACAGAAACATCTCATATAATTTTATATATCTAGACAGGTTAAAAAATCTTGATTGTGAAGTTAAAAAGTTTTTAAATTATTTAATAAAAGTTTCTGAAGTAAAAACAAAATTGGCAATGATAAATAATGAAATCCATTTTTCAAGGCCAGATGAATAAATGAAACAACCTTTAGATTCTTCCACCTAAAGTGGATATTATAGGTGGTCATACAAAAGGTATCCTTCTGCTTTTCCAAGACACATGAGCTAGCTTTGATGGGCTGTGGCTGTTTCACCAAAATAGGCTCAGTGGCTGATTACTTGTGACACTGGTGCTATGGTTGGGATTTGTCCCCAAAGGGTTCATGTATTGTAGATTTGGCCTCAGTGTGGGATATTCAGGTGGTGAGACCTTTAAGAGGCAGGGTTTGATGGGAGGTCATAGGTCACTGTGGCCATGTCCTTAAAGGTACCTTAAAGGCAGTTCTTGGGGGGAACTCTTAAGTTTTTTTTTTTTTTTGTATGAGAAAATTGTTATAAAAGAATGAGTTTGGCCTCTCCAGAGCCTCTTTCTCTTCCTGTCTGGAAATGTCAACTGTCCATGCCCCATAGTGATGCAGTCCAGCTTGAAGTCCTCATCAGAGCAGAGCCAAGGCTCATCCAAATTCTCTTGTCTCCAGAACTCTGACATTCTTTATAAGTGGCTAGCCTCGGATATTTCTTCATAACAGTGAAGATGGGCTAATACATATGGTTACTGGTCATCCAAATGGGCATAGGGTTGAATATTTATAACTTCTGAAATGGGGTGAGGCAGAGAACTCTTCTAAAACAACCAAAAGAGCAAGGGCATTGATTGGTACTAACCTTGCTAATGGTTACTGAATATAGGCTGAATATTTTTTTCCAGAAATGCATAAAACAGAAGCATTTCAGGTTTTGGGTTTTTCAGAATGTTTATACATACATAATGAGATATCTTGGGGTATATAATCCAAACCTGAACACAAAATTCATTTATGTTTCATAAGCACCTTAAATGGTGGCAAAACAAGAAATTTTATATAATACTTTCAATAATTTTGTATGAAAAACAAAGTTTCACGTAGTGGAATTTTCCATTTGTGGCTTCATGGAGGTGATCAGAAGTTCTTGAGTTTGGAACATTTTGAATTTTGCATTTTCGGATTAAAGATGATGGTTAAGTTTTACTTAGAACATGCCCGAGGCTATGCAGAGGCCTTCCTGTGGCTTCTCTAACTTAGTCTTGATAGTCCTCTAGGAACAGCATTCCATTTCTATCACAAAGATGAAAGAATGAAGGGTATGGCACATCCTTCTGATGTGAGAACCAGAACTCTCCCTTTACAGTGCATTTCCCCTTGTGCTCTTTGTGAGGGACCATGAGCATTGCTGTGACCCCCAGAAGATGCCACAGCCAAAGACGGGAGATAAAATGGTTCTCAAAACCAGAGACTGAGCTGAGATTCAGTCTATGCCCCATGAGTCCCAATACCTTATCTCCACACGCAAATGCAGTTCCTCCACAAAAAGGCAAATAATGCTACCAGCAATACCGTACTGCCAGCAAACAAATACAGTTATGCATTGCTTAATGATGGAATCTTTTTGAGAATGCTTATAACTAGGTGATTTCATGCTTGTATGCACATGACAGAGTATAATTACACAAAGTAACTTACTAGAAGATATGGGACCACTGTCAGACGTTTCTGTCATTGACTCAAATGTATTCAGCACAGTACATGACTAGAATCAGGCTATTCTCCAATAGCCTGAAATGCAAGGCAATTGTTACTTTGGATCATTTAAAATGGCCCTGGGCTCTGAAGCTCTGGTGAGAATGGATCCAATCACCCAAGTGTGGGCTTCCTTTAGCCAAGTCTGTTTATGCAAGAGGCTTAGAGAACTAAAGATTATAAATTAGCACCTACTCATTTTTGCTTTCTCCCAGCACACAACAATGTTGGAAGCTCAGTGATGGTAAAGATGAAGAGTGTCTCTATAGTCCATGGTACCTGCAAGCAGTTTCTCAGAATGCAATGCTCAATCAGGATGGGCAATCTATGAAACAGGGGCCAAAGCCAGTCACACCCATTCTTGTACAGGTTGCTCTGATGATGCAAAAGCACAACTGAGTCATTGTGACAGAGCTCATCGGACTCACAAAATCAAAATATTTATAAAGATGGTGCAGGGTGACAGGTTCTTTCTACCTTTTTAGTTCTTGCTGACAGTGTTGCCCCAGCAGCAGGGAGACTAACAGTGGCCTGACTGTCTACTAGGGGAAACTCAGTAGAGAGAGCTCTCATCCAAACTGACCCAAGCTCCAGGGCTCAGCTGAGAGCTCTGGATATGGGCAGGGTCACAGCGGTCATGGCCTCATAAGCTAGTTTAGGTGGAGAGTGATTCTGAGCAAGGTTGGTGAGTAGGGTCTCTGAATTTCTGTGGTGAAGCCTGGCTGGTTCTCACTGCAAAATCATCCACTATTTGGGGTGTAGGGTGTCATGATGGTGCTTAAATCCCTGTTGCTCAGCTTCATTTCAGGGTCCAGTGTTCCTCAGGCCAAAGGCCATGGTTGATAGATCTGTCCCAGAGTTGCAATTAATTTCACACTTCGGTAGTGAAGTGCTTCCTCAGAATGCCAAACATTGCCTCCCTTCATCTCCTACCATGGGCATTCAGGAGGCTTAAACAGTTAGAAAATAACCCTTCAAAGCACTTTTTTAAATGCCCCTTTTCTTAAGACAATGGTATCAACAGACTTCTAGTTATTTAAGGAAAGTCATCATTTTTTTAAATAGAGGAAGATCTGATTCATGATATTTTGATTTTAGAGGAGGTGTCTAATATTCTGACCTCCATTAAAGAAAGGAAAATAACTAAATTGTGTATCTAACACTTCAATTCTCTGGTAAAGGTTGCTGCGACACTAGACTCTGAAGATTGTTGAGCAAATAAAAGATTGTTAAGCAAATAAAATACTTACTGGGCAAACTCTAGGAGAGCTGAGTTCAAGTCTATATCTTTCATCCTTGTTTTACCAGATCTGGCACAGTAGGTGACAGTAGGTGCTCAATAAATATCTGTTCCATACAAAAGCAATCAAGAGGAATTGGAAGCAATAACCCAACTCTAGAAGGGCCTGGTGCTTCTGCTTCCCCTAGGGAAGTTCTTGTCCTGGGAATGGGATACTCATCTGTGGCTATGCTCTCGATGTTTACCACTACCTTGATCCAAAGGTGCTAAGGCGGGTGCTGCTGAATTTTGTCACTGTAAGGCTATATTTTTGTGGGTTTTCTGGACTAAGCTATTCCCTGAGTTTTTGCACATCCTTCTTTTTGATATGCTAATACATTTAATCAAGCTTTCATGCCCTCAAGCTAGTCTCTTTATTTCAATTCAGGTAGAAAGAAGTCGTTTCCTCTTGGGAGTTGTGTCTGCTCTGAAGTGAAAAGAAAAAAGTAGAACTCAGGTTGAAAATCTCAAGCAAAGCCTATAAATTTAAGAACTTACCAAACTTGTATCTAACTTCCTTGCATTTGTGTGAGCATTTCTTGAGGTCAAAATACAGATTTTATCAGATTATTAAAGGGGTCAATGACCACAAACCAATTAAGTGTATAGGATTCCATTTCTTTTCATATAACTTCCAACCCATTCCGTATATTATGCCAATCTCTGTATAAAATTTTCTGAAGACTCAACTAAATAAAGAACTACAGAATCACATGAGATTTCCAGAAGTGATTTATTATTTTATTTATTAGAAATGAATTGAGCACCTACATTATGCTATTCATATTACTAGGTACTAAGGTAGGGAGGTTAAATGGCATGATTGATCAAGAATTTGTACTGACATAGGGGATAAAGGAAATTAAATTAATAAATGATGCCAAGCATATAATTGAGAAATTTGTAAATTGGATGCAAAAAGAAGAATTTAAATTATATTAAGTCATCAGGGAAGACTTCTGGGAAGGCTAAACTCAGGAAAATCTTTTACAGAACTACAAAACATTATTTAGTCAGAGAGAGGAAGGTGATGAATAAAAGTAATTCTGGTAGAGAGAAACAATATGTATTTAAGGATGGAGCTATGAAATGGTATGACATGTTCTGATTAGATCAGTGGGAGATAAAATCACAGAAGTACTTTGAGTTTTATTTTCAAAGCAGATGGACGTGTAATAGGTACTTCTGAAAGCATGTTCTGAAAGCACTCTTGGATGGATTTGTTGGCATAAGGTAGGGCTGAGGTCTTTACTAATGATCATGTAGGGTGGGGAGGAAGTGAATGGAAATATGTACAAGGGGATACATTGATAGAGAAGGGGAAATGGACTTAGAGACTAATTGTGGATGGGTAAGAGGAACTTTTTTGAAACTTCTCATGAGTCCTAGTTACTATGTAGAGTAGTAGTATGGAAGATAAACAAAGGCTTCATTCACTTAAGTGGGTTTGGAAGAAGATTGTGAGTTTATTTATAAACGTATTCAAGAAGGTCAAAGAGCCTGTGGATGGATATCCAAGCAGAGAGATATTCAATAGATATTTGCATAAGGGTCTGAATCCCAGGAAACAAGCCAGGTCTAGAAGCAATATTTCAGAGTTTCTAACATATATGTGATAGCTCAGTTTGAGTGAAAGTCCCAGAGGAAATCTGAAGAGAGAGAATAAGAAATAATCAAATAGTTTTGAAGAGTGCTGAAATTTAGGGATTGAAGGAAGTGTGAATATTCTGGTTAAGAAAAGTAAGTGAAAAGAATGGTCAAAGAGATGAAAGGGAGACCAAGAGGTCAATGGAAAAAGAGATATCAGTAGAGGAAGCTAGCCAAGGCAAGCAGCACACCTGAGAGTGAAGGCAGAAAACATTGATGATTAAGTAACAAATCCACCAGGCACTTAGCAGGAGCACTTTCTTTGGCTTGGGGGAGCAGAAGCCAGACTGGAAAAGGTTGGTGAGTTAAATGGAAAATGAGAAGACAAAGAGAGCTAAAGAGTTGGGCTAGGAACCAGCAGAAAAGTTTGTGGGATTGAAGAGAAGTTTTGTTGTAAAGATTGTTTTATATTAAAATCATCAACTCACTGAGTTTGTAGCAGTGATAGGTGTGGAAAATGACTCAAGAGAGAATGGCCTGTGGAGATAGAAGGTTCTGGGGTCCAATGCTGTAATACAAGAATTCATTTTGACCTTGAAAATACTGTGCCATTAAAAACAGTAATAGAGTGTTTAGTTAGCATATAACTAAGGAAAGCCTAAAACAGAATCAGCTGGATAAAAAGAAACTAGCACATATATCCAGTTAAGAGCTAATTCAAGTCATGCAGCCCTTTAGAATATGAAAGAAATATGCAGCCCTTAGAAATATAAAAGAAACCACAGAAAGAAAGATGAAAGTTAAAATAAAAATAGATACCCCCACACCCCAGGAAGAAGGTTCGTAGGCAAGGTGTGCTAAATTAGTTGATAGTTCCTCTCTAACCTCTGGGCTAGAGAAACTTAGAAATGCAGAGTAACTAGTTTCTAGCTCAGTAACTAATTTCTTACAAACTCTACAAAGCCTGCTGATCTCTGCTTGAATGTATAAGGCCAAAACAAAGAAAGCACATTGGCAATTTCACTTCTTGAATAGCTGCATGGTGGGTATCCAATGAGCTTTTTTCTTCTCATTATTTTTGATAAATACCCTTAAAATTTTCTCCTTTTGTCTGCAGTTTTCATTCTCTGACTTCAAGAGACCAAGAGCTCCAATTTATACACCCTTAACTCATTCAATATAATTGTGATTTTTCACCACTGGCTCAGAAGCAGTGAACAAAGCCTAATGCAAGAACACACATATTACAGGACTCATTTTTATATGAACTGTCTAGAATAGGCCAATCTATAGAGAATGAAAGTAGGTTAGTGGTTGTCAGGGACTGGTAGAAGAGGAGAATAGGAGTAACTGATAACAGACGCTTTGGTTTTGGTAATTTAGGTAATAATGATGTTCGCATAACTTTGCAAATATAGTACACTAAATATTATTGAATCATACTTTTTAAATAGGTATGTTATCTATCACACAGGAAATTTAGGCTACCAGGCCTTTTTAAAAACTTGACAGAGGCCTTTGATCAGAAACCAGACTTGGGCCGTGTACTCTAACTTCTTAAAGATTTCCTTCACAGACATTCAAGATCGGATCGGCCTCTGATGACCCACGAATAAGAGGCGGCTCTCACCTCCTATTCCCCGCGGGACGGGGTCCCCCCAGAGAGCCGCAACTCTGTAAGTGCATTCTGGAGTTGATAAAAGAGGAATCCACAGACAGGCTCGAGGAGAGATCATCCTCAGATAAGAATGTAGACCCACTTTCTGCTCCACATACCCATCCTCCAGAAGATCCTTTTGGTTCTGTTCGTTTCATTTCTCATTCAGCTGCCTGCCTGCCTGCCTGCGATCACCGGCGGCGTGCGCGCGAGCTCCCGGCCTGCGCGGGAG
>NW_022900919.1:37646471-37688998 GCF_012274545.1 Fukomys damarensis
AAGGGGAAAAAATGAGAATCAAGACTTGCCATGTAAAGGTACATGATCCCAACAATGAATGTAACTGTACTGTATCCCTAAATGTACCAATAAACTCAATAAAAAAAAAAAAAAACTTGACAGAAAGAATTCATTTTGAGTAGGAGAGGAGGAAAGCAGGAATATGAATGACTCATACTTGGTGGCAGAAGGTAGCCCCAGCTACATAATGTGCAGATCCCGGAGTAAAGTATAAATGGAGGTGGTGGGGTTACTCACTGTTATTAAGAATTTCGGGATGGACACAGTAGAGCATTAAATCAAGCAGGGTCTCCTCTCAGCTTCAGGCCTGTGTAACTGCTCAGGTTGCACACCCATGAAACATGCCCTGCAGGAGAGAGATTTCTCCAGGTGGATTTTCTAATGAAATAGGAAGCGGTGGGGAGGTAGCTGACATGAGCGAACCATGACAGAACATATGGAAATGTAGAAACGTCCCTGACTACGGACCTGACGTAGAATTAACAAGAAAGGAAAGAAGAAAGCATAGTGTTGTTTGGGCAGCATCATTTTGCATTAATATGTTTGTGGCTTTTTGACATTAATTTTCAAAATTAAATCAAAATTAAGATCAAAATTGAAACAGTTGAAATAGGAAGGGTGAGATTTTCATTGGGTAAATGCAATTGAAGATCAAAGAAATAAAGTTAATAACTATAAGCTAATTGGAATGAATAGATCTTTGTGGATAGGCAAGGGAAATTACTACACTTAGAAGGTGCTTATACAATACCTGAAAGTGGAATAACTCATGGAACCAAGATCTAAATGCAGAAAAATTGGGAGAAAGAGGATTTTGAAGAATTGTTGAAATTAAGATTTTTGGTGTGGAATTCTGGGTTTTGGTAATTCTAGAATCCAGATCTGTCCAGTTGAAGCTTCCTAAAATGATTATGACTTCACTCAATACTTTTATCTTCCAATCTAATTGAGACAAGTTATTCTCCTACATGAAAGATGTGTCCCGAACTGCATACACCAAGTCGAGTGTTGATCCTTGCTGCTGCATATGGCACGACAGATGGAGAAAGTTGGAGAACATGTTTTCCCAACGACACAGAAGTGTTTTCTCTTGATGGCTTTGCTCTTTTATGGGGATAACTGTGCTTCTCACAGCCCTCACTCTTCTCTGTGACATGGAGAGGACTGATCGGGCACAGCACTCAGAGGAAGACAGAGAACCTGCTGGTGTATAGTTAGTTGTCCAGGGAGCCACAAAACTACTTCTTCAACTTCTGTAAGTAAAATTTATATGGAAGTTTAGCATACACACATAAAGGTACACGTATACGACCGTCCATGCTCATGGGCCAATATAGAAAGTCCCTGTGTTCCCTGCAGAAACAGTTCTCCCACAAGGAGCATGATGGCTCCATCTTTCATCAGTAAAAATTAGTTTCTCCTGATGTGTGCATTGTAAATAAAATCGCACAGTACTTGCTGTTTATATTTAACTTCGTGCCCAACACTGTGTTTATGTGCAGGGAACAAGGAAAGGGGAGTTTCTAGAACCTCTGCACCAGGTCCTCATCTGCTGTGAGCCAGGACAGCACAAGGTTAATTAATACGTAGATAGGAAATGATACTTGGAGAAGAAGCTGAGCTTTGGCCTGATCCATGTTGCTCTGGGTGGCAAAGACCCCAAGCCCTGACCTTGTCACACCTTTATTTAGAACATCAGTAGAAACAAAAAATATCAACAGTGATGGTCCTCGAACAATGAGGAACTGTGCAGACGAAGATTTGGTTCCTCCCAGGATGTCCCCAGCTGGTGTAGTCCTGTCCTGGAGCATCGCAGCATCACGGGACCATTGAGGTCTTAGCGTGACCAGAGGCAAGGATGGAGTTATGTCTCAATATGCCATAGCTGGCCTGTTTACAGGAAGACTAGGCCCTAATCATGAATTAGTTATGAAATGATTTTCCCCCAAAATCATGTAAAATTGCTCCCGACACTTGTGAGATTCATTCATGTTTGTTATAGTTTAGTTCCCTCATTCTGATTATGATCATCCTTCTCTATCCAAGGTGATGGGTGGGTTCTAGGATCTAAAATTACCCAGATCCATGGATACTCAATCCTTTATATAAATGGTGGTGTGGTATTTGCATATAACTTAAACACATCCTCTCACACACTTAAAATCACCTCCAGATTACTCACAGTATCTAATACAATGTGAATGCTGTGTAAATCATTGTTTGCCTCTATTTTTTTAGGGGAAAATGATGAGGGGACAGTTCTATATATTTTCAGTAAAAGAGGCAATATTTTTCAATTATTTTTAATCTAGTGAAAGAACCTGTGGAAACAATGTTAACTATACAATATTTCATTGTATAGATACACTACAATATATTAATCTATCATGTTGACGGAGTTGTATCTAGTTTGGGGCTATTTAAATTAGTTTTCTTATGTCAGTTGTGTATTATCCTAGATTTGTAGTTGCTGGTCCCTGGCTATACATGTGTAGCTCTATTAAATAATGTGAAAGAAGTTTCCAAAATTTGTGTTATTTTTTATTGTCACCATCAAAATAAAGTTCCAGTTGCTCTACATCTTTGACACTATTGGTACTTTTTGTTTTTGTTTTGTTTTTTGTGAAAAAAATTTAGTTTTTCTTTTAGATAGTAGTTATTACATTGTTATTTTGTATTTGAAATTAACATGTATTTATTAAATGAACTTTTGTGATCCTAGCAATGTGCTGAATTCTTAAGGATGTTCCTAATGTATTTCATAGAACGCTCTACTTACAAGTGAAAGAAATTCAATTTGAATTAGCATAAGGTAAAACCAACATTTGTTGCCAATATGACTAAGCTGGAGGAAGTTGGTGCATCAGGAATCTCAACACTTTCTGGATAGTCTTGGTCTTTCCTCCCTTTTCTCTAAGTTTTAGCTGTGTTTTTTCCTATGCGAGACCAACTTTTTCACATGGGTGAACATATGGGTCATGGCAGGGGTGGGCTCTGAACTGAAGAAAAACAGGAGCCAAGTAGTTCTTTATCATCATAAGTATCCTGAAGAAGTAGTTTTCTAAAACTATGGGGTGTGTGCTTATCTCTGGCCAGTCTTGGAGGTCACTGTTGGAGGAACTGTGGAGGAAGATGGTGGATAAGTTACTGGTATTGACATATTTGGGACAAGAACCTAAATTTTATCCCATTATTTTGATTATGAAAGAAGATAAAAATCCTATTGTAATGAAATAGATCAAACTGAGGAAGAAGCAATTCCTAACAAGGAAGAGGATAAACGTGTGGGGCTCTATAAAGAATCAGCAGGAGCCAGGCCACATTGTTTGGTAGAATACTTCTAAAAATAGCTACAAATATTCTCCTTTCTGTATCCAAGTTCATTTGCAATGTTACAGTATAACTCTGTCTCTTAAATATAGAATCTACATCCACATTCCTTGAATCCGGGTTCAACAAGTGACTTCTTTTAATCATTAGAATTCAGTGTGCCAATTCTGAGCCCAGACTCAAGAATGTCTCTGAGCTTTCATGCATTTTCTTGCCACTTTTCCCAGCTGCCACGTTAGCAAGCCCAGACAGAATTGTTAGAGGAAGCAAGTCACATGTGAAGTCTCAGACATGTGAGAGAGTAGAAAGATCAGTAAACTCAATTCACATAAAGGAGACTGGCCAAAACAGAAGAATCAACTAGCTAAATCTAATTAAATTGTCTTTCCGTAGAACTGTGAACTAAATATATAGTTATTGTTAAGTCACTTTGTTTTGGATTTGTGTTATGCAGCAGTAGCTAACTAATAACATTGTTATAAAACAGTAGATAACTGATAATAAACTTCCCTTTTGTGACTGGTATACAAGAAAATTGCATAATGTTTCTTTGTTCCAGAAATGTAATATTGTGGTGCAAAAAAACATTTACAAATGTAAAGGTTAAAGAACCATTTGAAATAGTATCATCAAAGAATAAAGTGCAAAAAATAAATACTAATGTAATGAATATGAAGAAGTAAAATATGGTTTTCTCAAAGACAATTTCATGGATGCTGGATATAAGGGTGCCTTTGAGAAATTAAAATCATATGAAGTGGTAATGAAAGCCATTTCTGATAGACTGAGTGAAGAATTCATGTTCAAATGTGAAAGTGGTCAGAACAGGTAGAACAAAAGACCCACATGTAACTGTGTATGGAGAAATGGCCTAAGAGCAAGGAGAAAGAAGGGGAATGGGAGAAAAGTGGTGCTCTGTGAGTAAGGGTACTGGAGGGCATATTTTTCGGCATGAACGCTTTGAAATAAAAAAAAAATAGGGAGAATGCATAACTGGTACTAATCCTTTTCTCCTTCTTATATCCACTTTCTGTACAATGTAGTATTTTACCTTCTTCTATCAATACATGTGTGAAATGCCCTCAATCTATGAATTAGAGCTGACTCAGTGATTTACTCTGCATAATGAGGAAATGACGATGTGCCAGTTTAGGCTTCAGAAAGCCTGCACATATCCACTGCCCTTCGGAACCCTGCTTCCACTGTCTGAACAAGCCCAGGCTAACTAACCTGCTGCTGGAGGACGAGAGACTCACGGAGCAACGATGAGCCCTCACAGCTGACCCTTTCCTAGAGCAAGTGCTCTACCCCTTGCCCAACCCAGCCTAACAGCAGACCACAGATCCACTGGGGAGCTCAGTTAAGATCTGCTAAACTACCCTACTGAGTCCAGATGAAACTGCCATCTATGCAGTCATCAACTGAGTAGAAGACTGTTGTTTAAGCTACTCAGTCGTGGAATGATTTATTGCATAATAACAATGATTGGACTCAGATGGTAACGTTGAAAACTGGTGATGTCTCCCAGAAATCTAAGAGCACTCTATTCCTTTGAAAAAAACATCTAATCTATAAATACCATGCCTGCATTTCCATATGACAACTAACTGAAGTGGATCTACTTCTCTCTGATGAGAACTGCGAGATCTAATTTTTCACAATGCCCACTTCTTCCTATTGTCTTATACCTGACCTTCTTTGTTCATTTACATAACCTGACAGGCTCCTCTCCACAATATCGCACAGCTCTAGTTTGAGTAGTGAGAATACTTTAGGGGGAAAAGGGAACTAGAAATGACACAGCAAAGGTAACTTTTTAAAAGGCTGCTCTGATGGTGGCGGAGTGTAAGACTCGGGATGTAGAAGGACGAGGCTAAGAAGCTGAAAGTTAGCAGAGAAATGTTGGCATGAGAGAATTGAGAAGATATTGCAAATGTAAAGTAGCAGAACGCCTGGATAATTAAATGGTTAGCTATGATGAAAATGGAGGAATTAATGAAAAATTAACCCAAAGTCGCTAGAAAATTGTTGTCACTATAGCTATAAGAAAATTGGAAAGAGGAGCTAAAATAAGGCATTTCATTTTAAAATTAAGTTTCACAAAGAAGAGAAAGGAAAGAATATGAGAAAATAAAAAATGGAAACAAAATTTTTGAAAACAGGGAAGAGTGGAAGGGTTGAAGGGAGGGCAGGGGAATGGGGAAAAAATAAGAACCAAGGTATATCGTGTAAAGGTACCAATTCCCAATGATGAATATCATATTGTATACCTAAAATGTACCAATAAATGTAATGAAAAAAAAATAAAATAAGTTCCACAGCTCTCTTAGCAAAGGAAAACTGTTACTCTATAGCCTAAATTTAATAACAGCCTGTTATTATTTTATAATGATGAGTATGGTTCAAGGCAGAAAATTTAGTTGACCACTCATGATCACAGGGTCCGCTACTGTGTAGCAGTCTGCTAGTGTGTAGTAAATTACTCCAAAACTATCGGCTTAGCATTTTCTTATTATCTTGGTTCTGAGTTGACTGGCTCAGTGTCATAGTGCTCTCATAGGGCTTGATGGAGTTCACGACCTGCCACCCTAAAACACTGCACATTGGTATTCGGAACAGTTAAAGCTGGAAGATTTCAGAAGCAGTATGTTTAGGAATTCTGGTCTCTGTAACATTCAGTCCTCTGCTTGCCTCCTCTGAAGTAGGTCACAAGACCCTCATGTGAGAGGTGGCCTTCCTGTACCTGAAGGAAAGAAACATCCTTATTTCTGTGACAGAGGATGCTGAGAAGAATCTGGACAAATAGACCTTGCTAAATGTTCCCTAGTTTAGGACTCTTAGGACAGACTCTACTTTTTTGTCCTATGATATTTTACCACAACTTACCATTCTTCATCAGACCTACCATAAAAACATCCAAATTTAACCATTTCCTTCAGTCCTCACTTCCTAATGAAGGTTTGTGTTGTGTAAAACTTTCATTAAATAAATGTACATGTTTTTCTTTTTAAAATGTGTCCTTTGTTACAGGGACCTCAGTCAATGAATCTATGATATTCAGAAAGAAATAGTTTCTCTCCTCCTCTGTATGCCATGGCTGAGCCTGGAGTCATCAGAGGCTTCTTAAGGTGAACGTCTGAGGGTGGATGGTGGTCATACTCGAAGCTCAACTGGTTTGTCAGCTGGGACACTTGGCATGTCAGTGGGCACTTGGCATGGCTTGGACTCCCTCACAGAGTAGCAGCTAGCAGATTCCCCAGGAAAACAAGGCAGAAATGAATACCATTTTTATGATCTGCTTTTGAAAATCTCATAATACTCCTCTGTTCTCTGTTGGCCAAAGCAATTACAAATGGGAGGGGCCTGGGTCACACCTCTTGATGGGAAGAGTGTCACCATCACATGGTAAGGCCACCTGGAATGGGATATTCTGGTCATCCTTGGAAAATATAATCTCCTGCATGAAGTTCATAACAGCAACTCAGAGGTAGATTACAATTACTATTTCTTCTGAAATAGTGTGTTTCTAAAGATTGATGAGATTATGCATCCTAAGGGCAAAAGGAATGGAAAAGGAATTTGGAAAATTTGGATTTTGTGTCAATGCAATTTAACTAGCTAGGTTTATAATTCTGAATCGAAATGGCTTTCTATCTCAGGAATAAAATGTAAACTCAGAATTGCAGAGTTGCTGTAATGGATTATGTTACTAGCAAGCATCTAGCATATTCTTTTGACTACAGACGAAACTGAATTAAACACATTCCAAAGAGTTTTTTTTAATCATCCTGCCCAGAATGAATCCATACAAGGAGACTTCTTGATGGTGGCTCCAGGTTCTCCCAAAGAATTCAAGGCCTTTAATTTTGAAATGTTATCACTATTGATATTTCAATATCTAGAGTATTTCTAGAATCTAGGTCTGGATTTGAAATATGAAACAAATTCTGTTAACCTCCATGGATTGAAAAATAGGTTACAAGCCAAAAAAATTGTCATTCACTTAAATTCTTCTCTTCCCTTTCCAAAACAATCTCAGTACCAAATATTTCAGGATCTCTGATTGTAGGACCACATTAGTAATCTAGACATTTTAAATAGAATTATATGTTCATAAAAGTTTGTGTTTTAAAAAACTTGGTTAGTTTTACATAAAAGTGCATCAAAGTAAAGATGCTCAAGTGTGCAGAGCCCATCCTCTGAAGCATTTTCTTCCACATCACCTTCCCCCTCCTGTGTCATCCCAGGACCTGGGGCTCCATAGAACCTGGTTTGGAAAATCACTGGTTCCTTAGAATTTGAGCAAAAAGATGAGAATAATGAGCAGGCATTTAACATAGTATCACTGTTGTCTCTGTCATTATCGTTAGAAGACACTAAAAGCTAAATGTTCGTAACTGCTCTGTGCAAGATCAAGTACAGAGGAAACTAAAAAGTTTTAATAAAGTTATTGTAAGGGAAGTGTCTAAGACAAAGAAGTCAGAATATCTCTTTTGCAAAATAGCTTGAGTGAATGAAACAAAACCACCAGTTCTTGACAACCTGCCAGACTGAATTTCCTGTGAAAATTAGCGTCTGTTTTTCTCTTTTAATAACAAATACTTTCTTCTCTTTTTATGAGGCTCTGTACTCAATGTGTGAGTTTGGACTGTTAATAGTAGCTAATTTTCTCCTCTCCCAGGTAGGCAGTAGTGTCTTGAAAGTTCTTAAAGGCAATCACTTATTTTGTCCACATAATAATATCAAAACTAAAAAGTTTTGATAAGGTTCTGTCTGGCTCCAATTCTCCCAGATCAATAAGTAGGAGATTTATCAAAAACTCCAGAACTGCTGCCAGCACCTATAGAACCTTTTTGGAAATGATAAAATACAACACAATATAATACAGTACAATAAAGCATTTTTTTTCTAGGCAGTTGCGTAATAAATGAAAACATCCTTTCCCCTGAGCTGCAGCCTGGTGTCATGATTCTAGTCCTAATTTCATCCTCCATTACTCCCTCAGTGGATGCCACACACTATACAGACCCAGGAACTTCCTCTTGGATTTGACACTAAGTTGGATAAGTGATGATCTGATCTGTTCTCCAGAAGCTTGGTGTATGCTCTCAGGGGACCAGACATTTCAGGCACTGTTTAGAAAGTCAGTGAATGTGAGTAGAGATAAGCTGCAGCTCAATTAAGTTTATGAAAGTTATCACCGTGACAAGCTTATGAATGGGACTGAGGGTAGAGGAGTCCCAGAGAGCAAAGACCTAGATCCTTGGGATTTGTTACTCTTTTCAGGGAACAGATAGTCTAGGGAAGTTTAACTTGCCCTCCATTAACTAACTTGTCCTCCCTGTACCTGAGAAAGAAATCTCCACTGCTTATTAAAGCCCTGCCTATAGAGATTATGCTATTTCCCAAGGATACCTCAGTAGACTGAAACTATATGAGTAAGTATCTTAGTTTAAGCTTCTGGAGCAAAAAATACCATAGACTTCAACTGAAAACTCTGGCTGAATGTATAAACACTTATCACTCACGTGGAAGTCCAAGATAAAGATGATCCCAGACCTGATGTCTGGTGGGAGTCCTCTTCCCGGTATATGAGTGGCCAATTTCTTGTTATATCCTCACATAGCCAAGAGAGAAGTCATGCCCCTTTTGTCTCCTCTTGTAAGGGCTTTAGTCCTATCATGTGGACAACCTACTATGTTCTAACTACCTCCCTATGCCTTTCCTCCAGATATCACCATATCGGGCAATAAGACTTTCATGTATGGGAAGGGGAAGACACAAAAATTTAATCCACAACTGTTAGAAATCCTTACTGCGTTTTAGGAGGCAGGATATAAATGAAAAAGACATTTTAATGGCTTGTCCAGGCAATCGAAACCTTTTTCAATTCTATTTTTCAGATTGGCCTTAACTCTTGACAAAGCTCTGTATTTCATTTTCATGACTTCATTTAATCCTGACAATTACACTTCGAAGTAAGGATATATACACCTGGTTTATAAGTTTGTACAAAGTGTCTTGTCCAAATTCCAAGAGCGATTTAAGCTATGAAACTCAAATTTGAACCAAATACTATAGCCTCAGTTTTATTTCCTAAACAACTGAGCGTGATTTTTGAATACAAGGCTGGGGCAGAGGAGCTGTGGGACCTCTGAGGGTGGAAACTGACTGAAATAAGTGTGGCTTCAAGGGTGGCTCTCATCATTCTGACACACAGTCACCAACTCTCTACCTTTCAGGGCATCTCTTGTTTCTCTTTCCAGGTCTCAAATTATACTTTCTACATGATTTTTTTGAAGAACAAATGGGAAAAATTGGAAAGAATCAATTTGGTTAATTATGGTATGCAAAACTCTGAGAAGATAGGGAAGAGGAGCCTTCATGTTATTAAAAACAAAAACAAAAATGTCCCCTCTCTTTGACATCTCTTTGAGCCTTATTGGAAGATTTTTTCAATTAATTTATGATTGTTTGTGGAAGGGCTTATTATCTGGAATATGACCATGTACCATGATCGGCCATCAGGTGGACCAGTTATCTCTGGGCTACACAGTCAAAAAGGAATCAAAGAGCCGGCGTTGTGTCTATGCTCTACGTCAGACTACTTCTGGCTGATATCTACTTCCCAAATGTTTCACGAATGTTTATCTTAAATCTACTACAAAACATTGGGTGATTTGTGGGACTTCCCTCCTGCCCCAACTCGGCTTAAATTAATAAAAGCATTACAAGCGGAGAAACTCTGTGATCGACTCTAACTAGCAAGTTTACAGTGCTCGAATGAAATGCTGTCATCGTGTACAAAAGAAGTAGGGAAGGCTGTGCTGGGAAAACAGATCGAAGAAATAAATGAGCACCTTAGAAAAAGAGAAAGAGGAAGCTGAAGCACGCATGCAACCAACGTCTAAGAAGGCAGAAAAGTCCACTGGCGGAGGTGGGAGCAGAAGTAAAAACTGGTCGGAAAATGACCTGCAGTTACTAACTAAAGCTGTGAAAGTCTTCCTTGCTGGAACAAATTCAAGATGGGAAGTTATTGCTAACAACATGAACTTTCGTTCTACTTCTGGTGTAAAAAGAACAGCCAAAGATGTTATTGGCAAAGCAAAGAGTCTCCAGAAGCTTGACCCTTGGCAAAAAAGACGACATAAACAGAAAGGCTTCTGATAAATTTAGAAAAGAACATGGAGTGGTACCTTGGGCAGATAATGCAACACCATGAAAATGACTCGAAGGTCCATGCCCAGATTTCCCCCGCTGGGCAACAGAGGAACAGAAGCTTTTGGAACAAGCTCTGAAAGCATACCCAGTAAACACTCCTGAGAGGTGGGAAAAACTTGCAGACGTAGTTCCAAGCAGGACAAAGGACTGAATGAAGCGATATAAGGAACTTGTTGAGATGGTAAATGCAAAGGAGGCTGCTCAAGAGCAAGCTCTGAATGCATATAGAGCAAGGGATGTGATGACAATCTTCGTTTTGTGAGCATTTTTATAATAAAACTGAAAACGCTGTGAAGAAAATAAAGTCAGAAGGCATGATTGGATGTGTCCTACTCCTTGCTGCCCCTTGACTCAACATTAAAATGAAAAATAATTACTGTGCCAGTGGTTCATTACTCTCTCCTAGGTGGGCATCAGAAGAACATAGAGAATAAGGAAATGTTCACAGCAAAAAAATCGTCCAATGTCACCATCTATGTGCAGATTTTTAAAATTAATTTTATTGGTATATTTTAGGCATATAATACAGTTTCATTCATCATCGGGATCTTGTATCGTTACATGACTTATCTTGGTTGTAATTTTTCCCTATTCCCCAGCCCTCCCTTCACCCTCGTCACCCTTCTCTGTTTACAAAGACATTGTCTCCATGTTTTTCCTTTTGACATATTTTTTTCTTTTCCCTTTTTACCTTTCCCCTACCTCTCCCACTTCCTCTACTCTTTTAGAACTTTTCTTCCTATTACACAGTATCAATTATACATTTCAATACTTATTTACACTTTTAGTTTTTCACACAAGAGAAACTATTCAGTATTTACACATGTGTGTCTTATTAATTTCACTTAAGAGTATGGCCTCAATGTGCATCCACTTAGCTATAAATATTTCTAGTTTCTCGTTCTTTATGGCTGAGTGGTACTCCATTTTATTTTAAAACACACACACACACACACACACACACACACACACACATGCATCTTCTTTATCCAGTTTCCAGTTAATAGGCAATTGGGCTGTTTTCAAATTTTAGCTATTACAAACTGTGCCGCTATAAATGTGAAGATTTTTTACATTAGGTGGGCACCTGTTCCTATGCCTGACAAGTTTGCACTGACAACTGTAGAACTGGCCCAAGAATTGTGTTTCATGGATAGCAGTTTGCATGGGAACAGGGACCTAAGACAGCAAGGGAAAGAGAGGCCTCAGAGACAGGGCACAGATGGGATGGAAAAACCTCATGGTCACTTCTCCTGAGTAATTACTTAAACATCTTAACTGAGGCATTTTGAATGTCTTCAGCAAGGTCATTAGCTGTGTATGGAGAAAAGGCTTATTTTTAAAGTTTTGATGTAGCTCATGGATTGCTTCCTAATTTAGAGCATTTGTCCTGAGAGCTCCAAGCTTTCGGCATCTGCTGCCACCCACCACGTGTCTTGTTCGCAGAAGGCTAACATCCATTTGTGGTGAAGTCCCAGAATCCGGCAGCTCCACAGGGAGGCAGCAAACCCTGAGAGAAAGGTTGTTTGGGGATTATTTTGAAATAATCCCAAGGTTTAAAAAGATATCTGGGGTCTGAAAGCTGGGATTACTTTTAATAAATACTAATTTCATTTTCCTTTCCATGGTGAGTAAATAGACTTCCTGGCCCTGTTGAGCTTGGCCATGTGGTTTGCTTGGGCCAATGAAATATAAGTAGATGTAAGATGGAACGAGTCCTGACTTAAACTTGGGAAGTTTGGTTTTGATGCTTGCACTTTTATAATATGTCTTCAGAGGAACTGTTGCTCGGTAGTCATCTTTCTCTCTGAATTTCAGGAAAAATATAAAGCAAGAAGGAAGAAATCCAATCCATAAAGTAAATGTCCCACAGCCTACAGCAGAGCCTCCCTGCTGAGCCCACACTACAGTAGTCAACCCCAAATCTGTGACTGTGGATATTAAAGCTTATTGTTATGTTCCTTGAATACTTGTTACATAGCATTTCACAACTGACTGATACTTGGAGTTAAAGATTTGCATGATTATTTTTACTGGACCGGACAGGGCAGAAAATATGATGTGTGTGAAATTCCTTTACATGAGGTATAGAAAATGAGCTTTAATTAGCTTCAACCTAGAATTCTGGCATAAAAACAATGGCTTGTGACATAGTGGTCTTTACTCTGTCAGAGATGAGAGCTAATCAGAGAGCCAGGATTAGCAGATATCAAGGGTGGCAGTGGCACATTTAAATTAATTGATTAAGACTCATAAGCCTGGAGAGTTCATTGAAATCCTCTAGTCCAAAATGACTACCTTGATAATTGTCTAAAATTGTCAAAGTTTATCTTGAAATATTTTGAAAAAAAAATCAAAGAAATGTTGAGACCATATATATTTTTTGGTCATAGACACAGGAGCTAAGTATTTGTTTCCTCTGGGCTGAGTATATATTTTTAAGAACAATTAATGGTGTGTTTACTGTTCTTTTACTTATATTCGCCTTCATGATGTGTTTATGTTGCTTGCCTCATCCTTTTAGCACTGGCTTTTATAACAATTGCCAGCTCAAAAACTCTCAGCTCAGTTTAAGGAAACTCCTGGAAGTAAAGAAAGACCCAAGTACTTAGCTCCGAGTAGGTACTCAAAAGAATGACCATCTATCAGTTTGACCCACAACAGTCTTAATTGACACAGCATGTCATGGGCTAACATCAGCGTGATCAAAATACACAGTGAATGTTTAAATGTTAAAAAATTATTGCAGGGCTGGGGAATTAGCTCAGTGGTTCTGCTGCCTGCCTCACAAGTACAAGGTCCCAAGTTCAATCCCCAGTACAAAAACAAACAAACAAACAAAAAGCAATTATTGCAGTAAAAGGTACAGTGTCATTAATCCTTTTATTTCTTTTTTATTGAGTTTATTGGTACATTCTAGATATACAGTACAGTTACATTCATTACTGGGATCTTATACTTTTTCATGGTCTTCGTTCTCATTTTTTCCCCTTGTCCCTGCCCTCCCTTCACCCCCTCCTTCCCTCCCCATCTACAAAAGCTTTATTTCCATTTTTTCATTTTCTCATATTTTTTTCTTTTCCCTTATTCCCTTTCCCCCACCCTTCCCACTTTCCCTGCACCTTTAGCCCTTTTCTTCCAATTTCACATTGTTAATTATCTCATTAGGACCTTGTGGCCATTAATCCTTTTAAAATACTCCCTGTCACTTCAAGCACCCTTCTCCCATCACTCTTCACACTTTCTGGAGCAGTTCTGGAAGTCCTCTTTTGTGAGTGGCTTTAGCAGGTATAATAGAACAATGGTGAATGCTGCTGCTGAGTACCATCCAACACAAAAGCGTGGCCTCATCCATCTTATTCACTGGATTTGGCACTGGATGGCCTCTAAATCTTCACCAATGTCAAAATGACCAATAAAGATTAACATTTTAATTAATTCAGGACATCAAGACAGCCCTGACAGCACAACCACAGACGCTAACAGTAGAAGACTGCCAGAACTATGCTGCATACAGTCAGACCTGTGCTATCAGATATTATAGGTATATATGGATGGATGGATGGATGGATATTTGATGAATAGAATGCACCAAGTATTGATAGTATTTCAACTTATCTATATTTGTGTGCTTTTTTTAAAAATTTTTATCTTTATTAAGTTTATTGGTACATCATAGGTATACAATCATTGGGATCATGTACCTTTGCATGGCTTATCTTGGTTCTTATTTTTCCCCATTCCCCAGCCCTCCCTTCACCCCCTCCACCCTTCCCTCTTTACAAATGTTTTTCCTCTTGAAATATTTTTTTCTTTTCCCTTTTTACCTTTCCCCCGCTCCCATTTCCTCTACTCCTTTAGACCTTTTCTTCCTATGACACAATATCAATTATACATTTTGATCCTTATTTACACTTTTAGCTTTTCACACCAGAGAAGCTATTCGACATTTGCACATGTGTGACATCAATTTCAGTTAAGAGTATGGCCTCAGTGTGAAGCCACTTAGCTCTAAGAAGGCATTTCTGGTTAGTTGGGACTAATATAAATTATCATGTTTCATTATTTAATCTTGGGCTTGGATTATTTTTTAAATAATTTAATAAGTTAAAATACTTTTTAGCAGCAGTGGTATAGGAAGTAGAAAAATGCTTAGAATTGTTTTTTGCTCATAATACTGTTCTAATTACATATATAGCATTGCTAAAAATAGAAAAATGAATTGTTGCTTATTTGTAAAATTTTGAGCTATCTAGGGTTGCAATATGACACTCACCTCCGAGAAAAATTTAATCATGCCTCTTTGCTAGATTTTTATAAGACCCATTTTCCCAGGAAGGATATCCCTTGCCTCCCAAATGTGTCTTATTCATGTCATTACTGTGTGGTAGTATGTACATTTGTGAACTACTATTTTCAAGGATGATGCACACAAAGGTAAAATTAGATCACAACTTTCTGGTAAGCACTTTGAGAACTTATTAAAAATTGCAACTGCTTTCGTCAAGCTAGATACTGTGAGCTAGTTTCACAAAAACAAAATCAAATATCCCAGTAGTTTTGTTTATGTTGCTCTTTTCAAAATTATAATAAAAGTGTAAAAAGGCTTTCTTACTTTTTACATTACTGTAACTTATATGCAGCCCAAACAATTCCTTTTCACTCAGTGTGGCCCAGGGAAGCTAAGAAGTTGGACTCTCCTATTCTACACAGTACTGATTCTTCATTATCAAAAAGCCCTGTGTGACTCTGATCTCCTTTACATTTTTACCTCTCCCCCTTACTATATTTTAGTACCTGTGTATCCTAAGAGAGTTAGGTCACGCATGGTTTACAGAAAGTCTTATAAAATCTTGAAATTGTAAGAAAACTCTGCTTTTTTTTCAAGTATGGGGAATGGAACTCGGGTCCTTGTGCTTGCCAGGCAGGTGCTGCATCAGTGAGCTGTATCCCTGGCTCCCAGAAAAATCTATTTTTGATGTATCAGAGTTCTTCAATGCAGACAGAGATTAAACATTTGTTGAAGGGCATTAGGCAACTCATTATACCTCTGAAGGAGTCTGAGAATCAGGTTTAGAAGCCACACAGTTAGGAATAACTCTAAAGTGATACTGCAGACTGCTCCAGGAAAGACCCTGCTGCCCGACTCCTGGAAGGACTCTCTACACCTCACCTAGCTGCCACGCGGCACAATTCACCAGAACTTCTGCCCACCGCTATCTCCGAAGTGCCATTGACTTCCCTCTATTCTAGCTCAGTGCCTTCATCTGAATGCTGTTTGCTTCCATATATCTTATGCATATATGCACCTAAATAGTTGGTCCTAGGTCCTGTTTCTGGGCTACAGCTGCAACTATGGGAAGTGTCTTTCTAGTGCTTACCGTGGGGATATGCAGATTAATAAGGTGGAAAAACCCTCAAACATAAGAACAGTGTTCATAAAAGGCTGAAAAGGCAAAAATCAATAAAATGTATGTGAGTATGTACATATATGGGATTTCTTAAAACATGAATTTCTAGTTTTCATCAGATCCTCAAAGAAATTCCTAGTCCCCACATATTCAAAGAATGGATACTCCCATTCTCCCAAAAGGACTCACTATCACATGGACTCTCCTTGAATAAACGCGTGTGTGTGTTTGAATCCATTTGCATATATGAATGTATTATACTTTCCACAACTGAGAACTGTTGAGGTGCAGGGATCTTTACTCCAGCAATATAAACAATCAGTAAAAACCAGATGGATATTGGAATGGCATTTTTTGAGTGGTGTTTTCATTTCATAGGTTTTATTGTTAAATCTCTGTTGTATGTTCTTTAGAATAAAGATACATTGTTTAATAAATCCTTGATTAGCAAGGATGTTTATTTTAAAAGATTTTGCTTATTTGAGAGTACATTGGCAAAACAAAACAAAACAAAACAAACACACACACACACCCAAATTAGAGAAAATTGTCAAGAATTTGTTTTAAAAATACACTCTCAGTGATGGCTTAGAATAAGAAGATTTAAGTACAACTTTCTAGAATTTTTCATACTTGATGTAGGAGCAAATCCTTGGAAGATAAGTAATCATTCACCGATTTTTTAAAAATCAACTTACTTCATTATCATTTTAAATGACAGGAATATAAAATAAAGCATTTTGGGGATTTACATAACATGGAAGATTAGAATTTAAAGGAGATGAGAATAAGGCAGAGTAACAGGGCAGCATTTTGTGTAAGATGAACAAGCTCATGGTAGAGAATGAATTGGAATTGAGAACTTTTTTCCTTTTTTTTTGGTACCAGGTATGGAACTCGGGTCCTTGTGCTTGTGAGGCAGGTGGCGGAACCACTGAGCTAAATCCCTGGCCTGGAATTGAGGACTTCTGATTCCCAATCTCCTGTCCTTCCCTCTCAAATTCCCTTGAGCAGACTTGTAAACAAAGATTTTGTTCCACTTAGTTACTGTTGTATAATAAACCACCCAATATCTTAGTGGCTGAAAATAAAAAATATTTGTTAATGCTCACAAGTTTACAAGTTGTGTGGTCCTGCTTCTCTGAGCTGGTTCTGCTCCCTCAGCTGGGTTTACCCATATGTCCATGGTGCTTAGCCAGATGGCTTAGGGAATCTTGCTTGGGTTCTAGTACACACTTGTTGCTGCAAGTGAGATAATGATATCAATTCTGCCTCACAAAGTTCGTCATCCTCCAGTAGGCTACAATAGGGCTGTTCTCATGGTGGTGCTAAGGGTTCCAAAAAGCTTAGTCTTCAAACTGGAATAATGGAGTAATCTCACTCTGTTAGCCAAAATCTGTCTTAAGCTAGGCCTAGATTCAAGGATAGCGAAGAAACATCATCGTTTTTGTTTTGTTTTTTGTTTTTTTTTTTTTTTTTTGGCAAGATCTATCAAAGCAAACTATAAATATATAAGGACGCTGTGAAAAATTATTGACATCTTTGCAATCAGTCTCAGACCAGGTTAATGAATTCATTCAGCCTGTCTTGATAGTCACACATTGTGCCTATTTCAGTGCTACCATGAGGCCTAGAGATAAAAATAAAGAATAATAATTAATGTTGTTTTTCTTTCCTAATGAAAAATATCATGGAATCAAAATATCCTTATCTTTAGGCAACTTGTTATGCAGGTCGGATCTTATATTGCTGTCCAGAAAACCATAGTCCTTAAATATGATATTATACCTTATATTTTTAAAATTATACAGAAATTCAGGAGTAATGTAGGGTGCATAAATTAAAATTGGCTTTGGAGAGAATAATTGACTTCTCAGAGGTGCAGCCAACAGGGAACTGTCAGGCTAGATGAGCTTTTTACACATCGCAGAGAGAAACTAGAGCTCTAATGCTAAATTTAACTTGCAAGGACATCATACATACATTTGACCACTTGAAGGTCTTTAGCTTATAGACGTTTTTGTGATCTTTATCTGATATTTTTCTATCTAATTGCTATATCAGCTGAGATATGTGCAGGAGGCTAAAGAGCATCCCCAAACAACACATGAAATTTTTTTATTTTTTTACTTTAATTGGCTGTTTTCCCAAGGAGACTGGCAGTAACCTTTTCCTGTTGTCCAGTTGCACGATCCAGTCTGGGTAGCATTAAACATGATCTTCATGGAGATACTTGAAATTTTTCAAAATAGAAATTGAGTATTTCTTCTAAGAAAACCTTCAAAATGCTAGATAAAATAACAAAATCTTTTCTTAAAGAGAATAAAGTAATAAGATAGCAAGTAACTTCCAGGCTAAAAGCTAAGCAGAGAGGTATGAGCAGAGCAGTGAAGCCAGTTTCTCTCTGAGGTTATCTATCTATCACGTACATCTGGACTTCAATTTTGATGACCTCGTTGAGACAGATGAAGATGAACATAAAGCAGGGAGTTTAACAGGTGGCACTTCAGCCACTAATCTCATGCCTGAAAATGTTAACAATTAGGATAAAGGAAAACCAGAAACAACCCTAACACTAGGAGTTTTTAAAAGGAAGTTTCTTGGGTTTCCCTCTGAGTAAATTTTTTTTCTCGCAAAAGGCCTATCTACATACAGTCTCACAAAAGTTGTCATCTTTAAAATATGGGCCATCATATGTGTCAGTGATTCAAACATGAAAAAAAAAAGCAAAAAAAAAAAAAAAAACTAGTAATGGCATGAGGGTGGATAGTCCCTTAGATTCTGTGTAGAAATAAACATCAGTTCTTTCTGTTGGAAGGCATTTCCATCATAATTATCAGAGAGTTCTCATAAATATTTTTTTAAGGAAAATAAGAATTACACAGTAAAAATTAAGCACACAAGAAAATGAAGCTCTATAAGCAAGAACTGACAAAAACCAACTCATATAACTGATGGATATAAAAACAATCTAGTGCACATAAAGAAAAAGAAAAGCAATCAGAAGTAGTCTTCAGAGAACAGAAAACTATGAAAAGTGACCCAATGATATTACAAAATAAAAAAAGAATAACTAGAAGTAAAACTAATACAATTGCTGAAATTATTTAAAAAATCTCCATAGACAGATTTAACAGCTGAAAAGAGAGCCATGAGTTAGAAAGTGAGTCAGAGGAATTGCAAACTAGAAAATTAGTAGAAATTTATATTTTCCACAGAGGCCATTATGAAGCCAAAGTGCTGAATGGAACAGGAAGAAATTTGAGAAGAATGGAGAGGATCTGTGAGGGCCTGGACAGCTGAAGTAGATAATTTAACACGTGTCCTTTTTTGTTTGGTTTCACAGGGCTTAGGCAGCTCACTAATAAGACAGGTAAACACCATGGTTCTATTTCCCCAGGATTAGGCTTCAAATATGGTAAAATAGAATAATCTGTTATACTAGACTATAGACCATGTGGGTCATTGGAATAGAAAAGGGAAGGAATAGCATCAAGCATATTGAGGAAAAATTCAGGTATTCCCAGGTCTTAGGAACAAGAGAGCATGTTTTATGATTAATTAAGACATTACTGCCAATATTTTAAGCAACAAAAAGAGAGGTCAGAGTTCAACATGGGAATCTGTGAGGAGTTTATCCTAGATCATAGTTGGTTGGTGCAACAATATTTTATCTTGCTTATCATGGAAGTGTGGAATCCTCAGATCTTAAGGGACATTTTGGATGAACTCGGGCTTTTTGGGGTATAAATGATTATTCTCATGAAGTCAGAAGTCATTGGTAGAGAATGCACTATTTTTGCATAACTCAATTTAGCTCACTTTTTGAGTATCTATCTGCTAAAAACAAACAAACAACAACAATAACAAAAAAAACAGACAGACAAACAACTCAATTAATTATTTTAGTTGCAGCTAAGTTCCAGGAGGCTTACACGGTGCCAAGATGTGACACAGGGAGGACCCTCTGATCCCCAGTGTTGCCTTCCTGTGTGGGACTCCTCTGAGTCAGCCTTGTTTCTGTCTTGCTGGTCCATTTGTATCTGTTTCATCTGTTTCATCCTGGGGACTCCTGGATTCTGTTGTTCCCACGAGGACACTGGAATTTCCCAGTGTCTCAGTGTGGTCTCAGTGCCATTTGCTCTCTTTGCGTCTTTTTTTCTTCCTTGGTACTTTGCATAAAGAGGCAAAATTCCACCCTTGGGAACTTCTGACACTTAGACTTTTAATATATCCCTTATGACTATTATTTACCAAGACCAAGCAGAAGCTACTTTGTCTCTTTTCTCACAAGCATTTTTGCCTTAACTGGAATCCTTTCCATTACCCTGAACAGACAAGCTATGAAATGATAATACCCAGAAGAAGGCTTACAGAAGTCTAGCACTCCATCTTGGTGCTCTGAGACAAGAAACACAGAAAGGTACAGATTTCTGAATGAACAGAAAATCAGATGGAGAAAATACTGGAGGCGGGGAGTCACTACATTATTTGATGTTATTAAAAATATTGAGGGGTCAGGGATTTAGCTCAGTGGTTCCACTGCCTGCCTCACAAGGACAAGGTCCTGAGTTCCATCCTCAGCAGGAAAAAAAAATTAGTGAGATTCTTATATTGAGAGAGAGACTACTCTAGATCCAGGCGTGGAGAATGCTTCCCTCTGGCCTCATGTTTCCCAGGCCTCACTGTGCCCTTTCTCTGGCTGTGCCTCCCCCAGAAAGAAGCATCGGCCAGGCCCAGGCACATGCCAACCTAAGAAGACTGGCCTGGTGGTCCAGAATTCCTTGCCCAAATGTCCCTAAGCATGACTCTCAGGCTGACACAGGCCTCTTCCCTAGACCCATCTCCCTAGGAGTGGATCAAGCTGTTACTATGTTTGCTTATAAATTTCAGAGTTAGGCAGGAGGAAGATAGATGTTTAACAATTAAAGATTTACAATTCTTAAATTATAGGGTGTTTTTACAGAAACATTCTGTGGTTGAAGCCTTTCTTGACGTGTTGGTCATTGAGATGGAACTTGCTCCACTAGTCTTGTTGAGGGTGTACAGTAGAATCAAGCACATCATGGCTTCACATAAGGAAAAGAAAAGAGGGAAGGAAGGAAGGAAGGAAAGAAGAATAACTAGGGGCAGTTTTTTAAACAGTCTATGTCAATCACATAGGGTGAGGGAAAAGTAAAATCATTTTAATAGACTTTGTCATGTGTTGTAAATCAATCTTAGTTTGTCATTTCTAAAAATAGCTCAGTATCTATGTATCCTATAAATAGGCTACGTGGACTCCTGAACAGTCTCTTGCTGGGATATGTGCTATCTCCTAGGTTCAAAAACTTGAGGTTGCCCTTGGTTGCATGTATGTTGGAAGTGACTTAGGGAGGCAACTTTTACAGCATAAAATGATGTTAAAAGCCACTTGCTGACAAAGACACTTTGCCCTAATGTAGTTCCTGTGCCGTGCACATATGCACGTGTATGAATACTTTACTAGCATTGCGTGGTACAAAAAGAATCAATTCTTCCTCTCTGTGCTGGGGGTGCAGATACACTTTATGAAGTGTATTGAGAAAGTAGAGATATACTTTTAAAGATATACTTTTCTGGGAATGGTAATTACCAAGAAAATGGCACTTTAATGAGCCTAGGCCTAAACCAATAGCTGAAGCATAGTGGATGTCTATGAAATATAAATTGATTAAATTACTGGAAAAATGATAATGTTGTGTGCTTATGGCCCTCTCCCAGTATAAGGATAATTCTGTCGTTGTCTGTTTGTGGGCCTTTGTGGGCTGAGTTAGGCAACACCAGAGCATTTTGGAAGGACAGAATGATTCATATGCAGAAGTTAAAGTGTTGCTAAAAAGATGAAAGAAAATAGAATAAATCCTTGTCACATGTGGTGGCACACCTCTGCAATCCCAGAACATGGGAGGCTGAGGCAGCAGGATCACTGAAAACTCAAGGCCAGCCTGGACTACATAGCAAGAACCTGTCTCAAACAAAAAGACTTATAAACAAGCAAACAAACAAAACAGAATAAATCCTGAGAGGAAGATGAGGAGAGATAAGACAAGAGCTTGCACACAGTAGAGCTGAAAGAGGTTTGGATGGCAACTCCTTTGTCTGTGACAATCACATATTGAAAATGAAAGAAACAGGCAAAGCAGTTTAAAGAGACTTTGTTAAGAATTCAAATCCTATTTGACCTTCTTAGAGAGATTTCAGAATAAGTTTATCTCTTCTATCCCAGACAATGCTGAGTGGAAATTGGGCTATTGGTCTAAAATAAATGAACTTACAACCATATAAACCAGGTAGCTCTTGGAAATTAAAAAAAGAAAGAAAATATTATTTTTATCTAAAAAAAACACTTTGGCTTTTAAACTTTCTAAAATACAGATATACCTTTATGTTTGAAAAGGAATCATAGCTTAGTTGGCAAGAACTTTTTTTTATTCATTATTGCAATATTTCTTATTGACACATTACATTTCTTGACAACATATGTTGAAACACATTATGTAATTCACTTTAACTTTTAAAGTCTGTATGGCAAATATTTCCATTGTAACTAATATTTTCACTTGTCCTTGATAAATTTTTTGTCATAGGAAAGTCATGAGATCTTGCTTAGTAAATTAAATCCACATTTATGAGACATTTTGTACTCCTGTGTTTAGGAAGAGAAGAGAAACAAGGGAAAACAAAAATATGACACTTAGCAAGGAATAAGCAGACAAATGACTATCTGGATTCACATAGAAAATAACCGGAATCATTTCCTAAAATACCTACAGCTATTCAGGAGCCCCAGGAAGAATAAAAATTGAGAGAGCTTTCCTTAGATAAGGTTGTGGGACAGATAGGCACAAATGGGACTAACGCCAAGAATCAAGTCAGGGGACACAGATTTTAAAATCATTAGGAAGCAAATAGAAAAAAATAAGAAAATTAAAAAATGGAAATAAAGTCATTGTAAATAAGAAAGGGTGGAGAGGGTGAAGAGAGGTCAGGGGAGTGCAGAAAAAATAAGAACCAAGATATGTCATGTAAAGGTACAAGATCCCAAGAATGTATGTAACTGCACTGTATACCTAAAATGTACCAATTAAAAAAACACACATACACAATGAGCTACTACTTCATGCCCTCTAGGATATCAATAATCAAAGTGACAGAAAACAAAAATTGTGAGTGAGAATGTGGAGAAATCATAAACTTCACATATTGTTTGGAATATAAAGTGATACAGTCACCTTTGAAGATTCATTAGTAGTTCCAGAAAAAAATTAAATATAAAATCAATATAAGACCCAACAATTCCAGTCCTGGGTGTACAACTGTATTAGTTAGGGTTCACTAGAAGAACAAACATAATATAAAAGATATGTATGGTTATGCACACTGTTTGCAGGGTAGACTTACAGGATCAGAAAAAGATTCCCAATGGCTGTCTGCCAGGTCAGAGGAGGAAGAAGAATGCAAAATGATCACGTGCATGTTTCATCTCTCCTGTAGCTTTCCTCAGCAGTTTGTCTGCATTCTTGTTATCTTTAACTTCTTGGGGTGTCCACTGCACTTTTAGCTTCACTTTCACCGCTTTATGCACTGCCCTCTCAAGGGCTGCTTCCCTGGTCTCCCAGGCTTTCTTTAGAAATCTTGCTGGAATCCTCCCTGATCCCATGATTTTTTCATCCTGCATGCCTGTAGAACATGGATGGTGCCAATGTCTGCCTTCCATTCAAACAATAGCTGGACCCCCTTTGACCATAGCTGCAGAGGCCTTTGAGTATCTGGGTGGCTGGACTCTGGGAAACATCCTGAAGGAGCTGGACTCCCTGGGGCTCTCTTCTCAGAGAAAAGTCTTTCCTTTCTACACCATTCAGCCTGTGAAAGGGGGATACGGCCAATTCCTGAGATGACTTCAAGCCATCTTTTCTATTGTCTTGCTGCAAAGTACTTGGCTTCTTTGAATGCTAATCTTTTCAGCAACCATGTTCTCCTTTCTTTTCCAACTCTACAGGTACTTATTTTTCTGGTGAAACCACATATTTTTCACATTTGTTTCTCATTCCTACTTCTCACTGTAGATTTGCATAAAAGCAGCCAGCAGCAGTCACTGCACAGCCTGAATGTTAGGTTGCTTTGAAATTTCCTACACAAGATCAATGAGTCCACTGCCTTCAATCTTAAGTCTCCTGCAATGTCTGAGTACATAGACATTAGATCTAAACATAAGAGCTTTCACCAATAGTATGTGGTGGAAAAAATAGTGTATAATTCTCAGCTTAGACTTCAAAAAGCCATTAACAGTTTTGTGTTTTCACTGGATCCTACCAATGACGTGAAAACGCCTCAGCTAGCTTTCTGCAGAATGTTAAATCAGATGAAGCAGAGTTAAGTCAGCTCTATTGTTCCAGACACATAAAAGAGCAAGCCAGCCAGAAGCAGCCACCAGCCAGCTCCTAGTTTACAGCAGCTGCATAGATGAACCCAAATGAAATCAGCCCCTGTCTCAGATCAGCAAAGCCTCCTGTTTATGCATAGGTTCCCAACCAATTGTAAATAGTATCTATGTTCTCTAAGTTTTTCTGTTTGTGATGCAGCAGTAGCTAATTAATACAAGATGCAACGGGAGCACAGAGAAGGGGCTCATGGAAACATGGGTAGGTCAAAGAAGGCTTCTTAGAACAAAGCTATACATAGGAGTTAGATAAGAAAGATATGTAGAAGCTAAATTTAAAAGAATAAATAGGAATTATCCAGGGAGAGAGGTGAACTGGGGAAATATTTGTATGTGAGAGGTTCTGTGTGTTTTTTAACAAGGCATTCAGGAGAAAGGGCAACAAAAAAGAAAGGTGTAAAAAATTGAGGGAATAGTATTCTAAAAGGCCATGAGGTAAAATAGTCTATAAGGCTGAAGTGTGGGGTATGAGGCATACAAAGACACCAAGTTGGGAAGCTATGGAGGAAATACCTCGTGTAATATCTCAGACATTTTTTAAAAAGTTTAGATCTTACCCGGAGAATAGTTTGGATCAGTTAAAGCCTTTTAATCCCTTTTTGTCTTTATATTACCAGTTTAGCTACAGTACGGGGAAGTGGTCACATGACTTAGAACTATTTAGGGGACTCTTGTCTAGTGGGAGATGATAGGAGAGCAGTGTTGTACTACTCAGCTTTCTTGTTGCTGCGACACAGTACCCAACAACCACAATTTAAAGGAAGAAAGGCTTAGTTTGGCTCATGGTCACAGAGGATTCAGTTCATGATCAGCTAGCTCCAACTCAGAAACGTCGTGGGGAGAAGGAATGACAGAGCAAAGCTGCTTAGTTCCCTGCGAGCTTGAGAGGAATTGGTGAGGCACCATTTATAAGACACAAGGTCCTATCTTCACGACCCACCTATGCACACACCCAGGTGTGAGCTTAACCAACTTTGAGGTATTTCTTAATTCAATGGCGTTAACATATCAGGATTAACTTCACAAGGGGAAAAGAGCAAATGAATTTGAGGGTTCTCTCAGGGTGAGAATTGATCTGACTTGGTGAAATTGCTGTACAAGGGGTGGGGGAGAAGGAGATGCCTCACCAATATTTTGTCTTGGGCAACTGGACCAAGACTAGTTTTGTTCACTGCTAGAGAATATAACGGGGGTGGACCAGTACTGAGGGTAACACAGATTCATTTTGGCTGCACTCTACTAGGCTTTTCATATTTGCCAAAGATAGCCATACCTTTATATTTTTTTCCAACTCTCATGTTCTTCATCAGAGATGAACAGTGCCCCAAGGTGAGGTGGGGTTCACACTTGTTCCTTCACCTAGAATCTGGGTTGGGGCTTGCGTCAGCACCAAGGAAAAGAAAGACCCAGGCATAATGGATATGTATGACTTCAAGACTTGGACCTAAAAGTGTTGACAGTTCCTATCTAGCTCTCTGAGAGGCTCAGCCTTGGAATCCAACTACTATTTTGTGAGAAAGCCCAGACCACACAAGGAGAGAATGTGTCAGTGTCCCAGCAGAGTGACAGCTAGTCTCCAAACTGACACACTAACCACAAGATATGTGAGTGAATTCCAGTCCCAAGCCTTTAAATTATCCAGCTGAGAGTCCAAATCTCATGGAACACAGAAAAGCTTCTCTGCTATGCTCTGTCTGAATTCCTGATTCCTCAAAAGCTGGGAGAGATAAAAAAAAAAAAAATCCTTCTTATTATTTGGAACCACTAGATTTTGCAAGTAATTTACAACCCAGGAATAGGTAACTAATACACTGGATTCGGGATGCCCTTGGGACATTCACATAGAATTTACATGTACATTCTTTGCCTATCAATGTTTCAGGTGATCTGTTTTGTAAAAAAACTCACATCAAGTGCTTTGTTAGTTCTTGTCATTTCCACAAGTCAAGAATAATCCTTGGCTGTTTGCTTTCCTTAGCTTAGAAAAAAAGGAGAAGTAAAGAGAAGGAGGGATGTCAGAAGGGAGGGAGAGGAGGAAGGAAAGAAGTTGTGGTCCTTGCTATGGAAGCAATGGTAAGTGCAATGGCACTTCTGGATGGAGGGAGGTGGAGTAACAGCAGTGACAACTGTGTCCTCTAGCACAAGCTTTGCTGGCCCTTAAGACTAGCATTATGCCTGATCCCAGCCTCTTCCTTGTCAAGAGAAGGTTGGCTTGGACACTAAGAAATAGTAGCTGGGTGTGTTAAGAAATTTTTATTGTTTCCTTTGGATTTGTGATGAAAGCACATAAAATTACAAGTGGAAGAAACATCATGCCACAAAATTGCATAGAATTATTACAAAAATGTGGATTATGCATTTTAAATAATTCTAGATAGAAGAACCCAAATATGTACATTTTAAGAGCTTGAAATACTTTGTCCTACTCTTTTTTTTTTCTTAAAAGGCAAAAGTCACAATGTCGAATCCATCACGAACAATATTAATACAGTGCACAAATGCAACATTAAATTCAAAGGAATGCAAGCAATGGCCCTTTCATTTGGAATTATTTAATGACCGCTTATCTATTATAGGAGTATTAATTAATGCATGGTAGTAATGAAGTATTAAAATGAAATGTTAAAAACCAAAACACATGGCACGTCATGAGAACTTTGAAAATTGGGTTATACGGCCAAAACCATGCTATTCTCAGTAGTGTAAGGGTGTCAGGGACACAGTCTAATTTATTACACAACTCTACTCTCTATTTTAGGAAAAAACACAATACAGAATTTCACACATTCAACAAAGAACAAGGCAAATACATAAAGGCACAAAACTGCACATCATATAGACCCTTTTTCTTTATCTTTGTCTATTTTCAAGTAGTATTAATATTATTAAATGATAGTATCACTGTAGTAGTTTCATTAATGCAAGATGCACAGTGTTGCACACTACCCCACAACTGTAAAAGGTGTCATTGTACAGATATAAAAATGTGATTACACTTAATGGCCAAATACAAACATATTGTAAAATGACTAGAATCATTAAGATAATGAAACCCAACTACCAAAACAGTTTTGCCTAAGTCAAAGTTATTTAATCTCAGTCTATCTCTGGTCTAAAATGTGATATAATATTCTGTAATAATTACCACTGTGTCTGGTTATGAATGCTTTTGGTTCATTCTTCTGCAGTGATAGACACTCTAGTTTTGTTTATATAAGTGCAGCATTCAATTTTGACCATTCCTTCTTCTATATGCATAATGCCTTCCTTCAAAGTGCAAAAGTAGAATGATTTACAAAAGATTTCCCTTTCCATGGAAGTTCAATTTTATTAAGTGTCTAATTAACACTCTAACTTCTTCAGATCAAAACATAATAATCTCAAAGAGGAGGTGATTTTCCCCTTGTGTCACACAAGAAGTGTTTTATTAGTCTAACACTCTTTCTTAATGTTTGAAATAAGCCTTCATTTTGATTAAAACTTAATTGTGGTGCCTAGTTATTGCTTAAAGTTAAATAAAATGATTTCCATAGAAATTTAAATACTTGAACACAATTTTCAGGACACAACTGATTTTTGCATTATAAAATGCTTTGCTAAGCTGCAATCAGATAGGTTTATTTTAAAGTAAAATAAAGCTGTAGCATCTTGTTCTGGACTTTAACTTCAATGTTCTTTATATCATTCTCTAAATTATATTTTTCTATAATTATTCTTTTCTATTTAAGACATTTCGATAATGGTTTTGATCAGTTTTACCATGATGTGATTTCTCTTAATCCACTTAAAATAGGAACTTAAAAAGACACAATGAAATGTACATACTAAATGTGTATGAAAGTTTCTTTTAATGTTAGAATGAAATAGAAATCAGTAAGATTTAAAACTTATGGAAGATATTAATAAATTTCCATATCACTCTCCTATATATTTTTGTATATTCATTCTGACCATTTAAACGAACAACATACAATTTTTATTTCTGAAAAATATTTATCAAATTCATATTCTAAATTCTAAATCTACATCAACTTGCATCAACAGTTCTATCAGATTTTAAAAATTATATCTTAATATCCATGTAATCCAGATGTTGACCCTTTTCTTTTCCACCCATTTATCCTTGAATTTACTTTTAAATCTTGTGGAAGATAGTTGGGTCACTGCCAATTAATAAATATACATCTACCTGCATGCTGCACACTCACGCACCTGTGTGTATGCACTTATATGGAGGAGTACATACATATATACATGGAGATAATACATATCATTTATACATGGTCTGTGTATTCTTTAGATACATATTCAATATTCTTCTCTATATTAAAAATAAATGAACCATTAAAAATGTTAGACAGCAAAATAACCACTGGAACCTGTTCATTCTGATTGAATTTCTGCTTAACATATACTAGCTCAATTCTTTTTATTCAACACAACAGACCCTTTGGAGCTATTTGATCATTTCGGGCCAACAACGAATTCATATCCAGACTCTGAGTGCAAATAGTCAATTTGGATAGCACACTGCCTGAATTGCTCATGCAGCTAAATGTACAATCCATATTGCTCAGTTCTCGGGATGGCTTTACTCGGCAAGGAAACAATCAAGTGATTAAAAACAGCAACAGAAAAAGAGCTTATTTGAATCACTATAGTATCTAATAAAGCCATGTCATTAACAAATACACTGATGCTTCTATGTCAAATAAATTAGCAAACTGCAAGCCACCAGTGCTTGCAAAGAAAAGGAAGAACATATTTAATATGCACGCTAACTCGAAAATATGGAGTTGAGGGGCAGTTAGGAAAAAAATGCAAAGCTGGATGTTCAATAGTGTTAAATAGTGCTATGCTTTTCTCAAACTATTTCTATTACTTTGAAATACTTTACACCGGTGCTTCAAATAAAAACACGAGCTCAGAATTTCCTCAAAGCACACAGTATCCTTCATTAAATGTTCCATGGAGCCTGTAAATTGCTTGCTTTGAATTTACTATCGCAAAGAACACAAAAATCCCACATACATGCACCTTCACTAAGTAGACCTGCAGTAGTTTCCACATGACACAGGGAGCCTGGGAATGGGGGCTTTGCATGGAATCTTCTGGAACTCTCCCTTTGGTGTGAATTTTAGGCTAAAGGATGCTTCTCAGGAAGATGGTCCTGGGCAGTGATCTTTGCAATACAAGAGAGTCTGATGGAGCTTGAATGGCCATGCACATCCTGAAGGCCTGGCAGGAGCAATCACAGAGGAGTATCAAACTCCTTTCCTGGGTTTTCTCCTTGTACCTCTTCCCTGGAGGGAGTCTTGTGGTTCACTTTTCCAGGGTCTGAGGCCCGGGAAGCAGGGGCAGAACTATGATTGCTGTCTTCGCTGATCTTCCCTTTCATAGCTTCCTGCACGAACTCCAGAATCTCCAGGGGCAATCTTTTGAACTTATCTTGGTATTCTTGCTCCAGTTCCATCTGAAGCTAGAAGATATCAAGAGAAGAGAATGAATTTTCTACCTACCCAAGCAGAAACGGTTTGAAAGAGACACATGAAGGGTAGGGAAGGAGAATAGATTAATTTAAAAATACCACTCACTGGCCACCTATAGAGAAGATGGAAAACAGAGATTAGTCTGACTTGTCATTTGTCTTCTATAGCTGAAAGTCAAGTTCTTGTTATATGTGGCAATAATAAGGCTAAAGACTTGGACTAAGATAAAGAAATCCATTTAGCAACACATACTCACACATGCACATTTCAAAAGGTTTTCGGAGGTAATTAATATACAATAACCTGAAGTCCTTATACTAAGGGGCTGACAGCTACTAATGGCTGGAGTGTCGAGGTGGCTGGGGTGTGTCAGGCTGGGATGAACAGAGCGGGAAAGTGGACTTAATGAGTGAAGCTTCGTCCAGGAGCTGGGAAGCCAATGCTGACTGCTTTTATTTTTCATTTTATTTTATTTTGTGTTTTGCCCTGCTGGCAACTAAATTCAAGTCCTCAGGTATGCTGAGCACATACTCTACTACTGAGCTGCATCTCCAAGCCCATCAGTGCTTTGAAAGAGAATCTCTATGCATTGTTACAAAGTGAGCACACCCATGTAACTACCTTTAATTTTTGACTTCTTTATATCACTTCCCGATTTTGCTTACTTTTTGTTGGATTTTTATCTGCCTTTTGAACTGTATTAGCTACCTTTTAAAATTGATCTGTTCTATCTCCTAGAGAACTTTAAAAATTTTTGATGTCAGGGAAACCTTGCTTCTTGTGCCAACTTAATGCAGGTCTAGTTGTAAAACGGCTGTACAAGCAGGGATTCCTAAGCAGTGGTGGAGGAAGAACGGGGCAGCAGGGAGAGCTGCTTGTTGGGAAGCTCTTATGTGTAAGCCCAAGTGAAAACTCAGAGTTTCAAGTACAATTCTCTGTGCTTACTGAGTGCTAAGTGAAGATCCTAAAGTAAGGTAAGCTGTAGATTTTGAAAAATAACAGACCTCAAGTATCGCAGATAATGGATTCTAGATCTTGTTTAAATTTTTTTACAAGGTATTTATGAATATATTGCACTACCATCCGAATTCTATCAGGCTGCCGAGGAAATGTGGTGGCGTACTCAGAGCCTGGAGAAGCTCAGGGCTACAGTGGTGCAAAGTGAACACGACCATACGAACTCTGTGTTCAGCTCCTGGCAAATCTCCAGAGCATCAAAAACAAGACGACCTTTGCCAATTCCTTCCCTGCTGTCCCAACAATTTAGAAGGAGAACTTTCACAATGTCTTTCACTTTTTGGCAAGAATGAAATCAACATGGGGCTTGACAACTACCACAATCCAGGTCTTTTCATCAGTTTGCCTCAATTTTAATTCAGCAACACAATTAGTTTCTCTTCAAAGGAAGGTAAAGAAGAGAGAAAAGCAAGAGACCCTGTTTTAAGGATAGACTGCAAATTTCATTTAGGTTGGACAGGGGTGCTTTACCTATGGATATGTTGTACTTGGCCTGGCAATTTCTCTGAGGTTATTGGTCACGGATACACAACAAACCATGGTGCTTCATCAGTGAAGATTTTTTAATTATTAAAAAAACTAAAATGTGGGAAGGTATTTAGCTCAGCGGCACTGCACCTATCTGGCAAGTGCAAGGTCATGAGTTCAATCCCCAGTACCAAAATAAATAACTAAATAAATTAACAAATGCAAGAAAATGCCAAACACTAAATCAAAATTCTTACTAATTTTAGTAATTTAATTCTAATTAAAAATTTAATTTTGGAAACTATAAATTATTTTCAACAATTTATAATAATTGACCCAATTATGACTAAATTATGACTTTACTGGACTCTTTTATCATGAGGCAGTAGATTTTATTGTATCCTTAACTAGGTCACTGTCTCATGGCTTATATAAAATGCCATAGGCTTCATTCTTTTTTAAAAGTCTTTCAGTTATTAACAGGTTAATTTGAAAATTATATTTACTCTTTAATTTCAAATTAGAGCCTTTTCTTTTTCTCTTTTTTCTTCTTATCAGCTAAACACTTGTTCATTGTAAGAAAATGTAAAAAGTCAGCAGGGCTGGGCCTGGCTCTCTTCCAATAAAGCCCATCTAGCCCACAGGCTGCAAACTCATTTTCCAGGGGCCAAGAAAGTCACAAAAGTAAAAGAAGCAGGCTATGTGCTAGGAAGTGGGAGTGGAGGACTGAGGACCTAGAGAGGACAGGTCCTTTCTAGTGGGTACACTAAAATATATACTGTGTTGGAATTATCAGTATTTTTACTTTTCTATTTCTCATATTTATGGTAACACAATTATTTTATTTTTAGGATGAAAATAACATGGGGGGGTACTAGGGATCGAACTCGGGTCCTTGCGCTTGCAAGGCAGGCAGCAGAACCACTGAGCTAAATACCTGGCCCTGAAAATAGCATTCTACATTGAAACCAAAATTAATATATTTTAAAAGATGCAAAAAAATAAAAATGCAGAACTCTGAATGTGGGACCAAGAAACTATATGAAGAGTCATCCCAGGGACTACAGTATTTTAACCTGACTATAATGAGTTGAATAAAAAGATATTAAAAACAATGATAAAAACTTTTACAAAATACAATCACAGAATGACTGGCTTCAAAGCCTAAACAACTTTGTAAGGCCCAATCTTATTTTTTGAACAATCTCATGAAATTTTAGTTCAACCAAGATTGAAAATAACAGAATTATATGAGAAATACAGATTTAAATCAGGCAGGTTACCCAAGGATTGTTGAAAAGTGCCACAAGGGAAAATCAGACTATATTCTATATCCCAACCATTCCAGTTTTGTTTATTCATTTGTTTTTGCTCTAAATTTTCCTAGAGTCAATTGTGATGGGACATTGGATTAATATGGCTGACTAAAAAATTCCTCTTCTATTCCAAATGCAGAGAAATGCTAAATAAAACAGAAAAAGAATATTTACTTAAATTTATATCTGAGGAACTTTTAAAAAATAATAAAGAACTTTGAAGGTATGTGGCTCCCAGAGTAGTGGATTTCCCATAGTACAGGGATAGATTTTAATATTCTGAGAGGATGGGAGAGGAGCCCTCAGTATGTAGGCTGTTTCCTGAAAAAGGGCAAGGTCAGGGGTCTCCACTCTTGAAATCGAGATTAGGAACCTTCAATCCATAAACCAGGGGATGAACAAGGAAGCTAAATGATTTATGGGGCCAGTCAGTGGAAAATTATCTGTGAAGGGCATCAGAAATCCAAACCAACACCGCACGAATACCATTTCCAAATTCACATTACCTCTGTGAATTGAGCAGCTAATTTCAACAAACTAATGCAAAGACTGTTCACAAATTAATAAAACCAATAGGGTCACAGCAGAGGCAAAGCAAATTCAGTTTGGATTCCTCTGACCCAGGGCAGGAGTGACTGCTCTAGAAAGACAACTCAAGTTCAAAATCACAAACCACTCAAGGAAAATGCAGCTTTTGTCCAATCCTGTAATTCAAGGTTGCCACTGGCAACTGGAATCTAAAGAAAAGGAATAACATGGTGATCAGTGTGTTTCTAGGTCAAAGTGGGAAATACTCTGGACCTAAAAGAAATAAATTAGGAAGGTTATGCCAATGTGGAAGATTACAATTAATTAATTCACAGTGAATGTATATCTCTGTTACTTTTTAGCCTCTGCTGAAGTGTGGTGCATGCCTATATTTTTGGTAGATTTTCCCAATCAATTTCATTTCCTTGACAATGATGCTAAAATGAATTTTCATCTTGTGACTAAATACTTCAACCAATAGGCCTACTGCAAAGAGCTAAGAAGGTAACCATGACCTAAACTGTTGCCATAAATCTACCCAAAGTTGATAATGCGTGTAAAGGTAGACAAGATTTTTTCCTTCATACGGAGTATAAAATGCTTACATTTTGTCAAATATAACATTGGACAGTTTATTTACTCTCGTGGAATTTCTATGATCTCATGTAAAAAATGGGTGTACTAATTCTAATTTTCCCAGGCTATTGTTAAAAAAATTTTTTTGCTATTTGCTTGTTTTTCAGTCCTGAGGATCAAGACAAGGGCCACATATATGTTATGTAAAAGCTCTAATCTCTGAGCTACACTACCTCCCTGCCCTTTTAAAGGTTAAATTAAATCACACATGTTAAATGCTTAGTATATTGTTATTACTTATTTATAAATATTGCATAAATTTACTTGTAAAGAGAGAGAGGGATTTTCACCTAAAAATATCTGGAATATTGTCATTAAGCAAGTGGTTCTTGACTTTTCTATTTCTATGTTAATGTCAATGAAATAAAATCTTGGTACCTGTTGGATCTTCCTTTTTGGACAACATTCTAGTCTGCTGCTAATTTTGATGCTTTTATCAATAAAAATTTTTCTGAGCACCCTGATTAGTATAAAGTCCCGTCCTTTGTGCTGTGGGAAGTGAAGAACTAAGATTTCTTCTAAAGTGACAATAAGTATGAGGAAATAAGATGTTGGGCTGAATGAGTGCAATAGAATAAGATAGGCTGTGGATATAAAAGATAAAGCCTACATTTTTTTACCTTAAAGTGATATGGGAAATACTTTGTATAGGAGATTGGACTTGAAAACTTTGGCTTTCTAGGATCTGCCAATGTCCTTGGTATTATCTCTCTCCAGGGAAGAAGCTCTCAACCTTTGACCTTCCCCAGAAAGACAGAGTTCTCTAACTTCCTTTTTCCTCTTCTAAAGGTGTGTTATATAAGGACATATAAGTGACTGAGACTGTGATTCTTAACCTTTGAATCTGCTCTAATATATACAAATTTAACTACTGCATTTCTTTCATTTATAATTAGTCATAGATTACAATGGAAGCTCATTTACTCTGTTATTAAAATGGCTTCTTTAAAAGATAGCTGTATATTAAAAGTGACGGGTTTTAGATAACCATGTCTCATCTCAGAAGTTAATGTTTATAATTAAGTACCTAAAGATTTTATTACAAAATAGGTTCTGATTCAGTAGATCTGGATGGGCCATCAATCAGATTCTGTAATTCTGTGAAACTTCCAAGAGAAGCTGAAGTTGCTAATCTAAGGAACATACTTTAACTAATACTACTTTAAAGGTCTTTTGTGCATCCTTTCACATCTTTTGCATTATTTCAGGATATAGATATGTATCAGTATTCAGCAGATCTCATCACTGCAGACCTCTGGTGTTTCTAATACTCAGATTTTGACTCAAAGCATACATTGGAGGCTATGAGGTAAAGGGCAGGATAAGAGTTGCTAAGAATTCAAGAAAAGAGAGATGAAGAGAAAAGGATAGGATGGGAAAATGCTAAGCAAATCTAAATGCTGAATCAATACATGAGAGAAAACAGAAGCTAGAAATTATGGAATTACCAAGCACCGTTCCTAACATGAATTTGCAATTCACATTTTTTTCACTTCAGAAGCCAAATACATTCTGACACAGCTCTTATGTGTATACTCCTTTATATATCATATATGCCATGAACCTACCTTGGGAGACATTTACTCATAAAGCAATGAATAACATAATCAACTTCGTGTGACTTTTCCCCTAGCTCATCACCATTTTTCCTTCTCTGTCCCTTCCCGAATATACCTCTCCTGAAATGTCAGGATTTCCTAACATAGCCCATGCTTCATACTTCTGAGTCTTGAAATATATTTCACATTCTCTTTTGTAATCATCTCATAGGCATCTAGAGATTACTGCAAAAACCTTGGAAAGGAATGCTAGCAATTACACAGTCAAATCCTCCAGGACCTTGAAGTCTTGAAAAGGGACTTTTGCAATTATATAGTCAAATTCTTTCCTTTTACTCAGTAGAAACTGGTGGCCCATGGTGGTTAGTGGCTTCTAAGGCTATGGCTCACAACTAGCAAAGTGAATCTAAACTCTAGTCAGTTATCCTCTCTGTAGTAAGAAGACTGCATCCGTGGCAACAGAATTTCATCTCTCCCTGTATCCACAACCTTTACCTATGACTAAGTTTCTTTCACTATAGACTTACAATTTATTTCAACATTTTTTGAAAATTAAGCAGTAGTGTGACAATTTTTAGCTAATTGGATGTTAGCAGACATGACCCAAGCAGGGGCTTGAGAAAGCATTGGGTTTCACTTTTGTCCCTCTGCGATGTTATGGGAATAGTCTGCACAAGATGAGACACATCAGGGCCGGGGATTTAGCGCAGTGTTTCCACCGCCTGCCTTGTAAGCGCAAGGACCTGAGTTTGATCCCCGGTACCAAAAAAAAAAAAAAAAAAAAAAGATGAGACACATAGGACAGAGCTGAGTTCTACAGCCACACAGCAAAAATAATCATAGTTTTATCAACATCTAGCTGATACTCAGAAATATAAGCATGTTTAGAAAAGAGATGAAGAGCTTCCTACTTCACCAAAACAAACCACAGATATGTGAATAAGCCAGATAGATAAAGACAGCTGAACTCAGTCAGTCAAGAGCAGTGGTAATCAGCAAACTTGCAAAAAAAATTTTTGTTCATTACATGCCAGTAAGTTTTGTGCCATGTGCACCACATTACTATGTTTCCTCGGTACTTCCATACTTTCAAAAGTGTGCATTAAATTCTGTAGCCCAGACATGGAATTAATTGCTTAACATGTTTGACAAATAAGAAAGCCTCTTGTCTTACATGTGCATATAAACTTGCCATTCAGCATCTAGAAGCAACTTGTACTACAATTTAAGCAAATAATTATGCTACTCAGAAAGTCACTTCATCTCAATTAATGTGTAGTTCCAAGGCCTTGCCATGTTTTGTGTCAGTACTGGAGTACTTTCACCTAATACGGGCCTAGGAATTCTCTCGTTTTAATTAGGTGCTTTCTGAGGGAAGATTTAGCAGGAGTCTACTACAGCTGGGAATAAAAATGACTATGAACAAGGTAAAAAATTTTAGTTTTACTGAAATTATTAATAATCCAGGTAGTAGTTAAGTAACGTTTATCAAACATGAAATTACCATTGTAGTTGAAATGCCAAAACATGACCTGAGTTTTTGGTAACTTACTTTCTCATCTAAGGAAGTTTAAAATATTTATTTTATATTCTTGAGTGAATAACATTCAACACATCAATCAACAAATCTCATCATTTGTGAGTTGAGGAAATGGAAGCCTACCCCAAAGTTTCTCAGGCCAAAATGAAGATCTGAATCCCAACTTCCACTTAATTCAGGGCTTCAACCCCACCATTCAGGCTAACCTCTCCTTATATAAAAACAAAATTTGTGAAGATCTCAGGGATTTGATATTCTGTGTAGTGAGGAAAGAATAACAAATAATTCCAAGGTATTTTCTTTACATGTCCAGTCTCTCCAAAATGCTTTCAGAAAATAATTAAGAAGTGTCTTTTACTAAAAAGTGATGCTGAGGAGGGATCCCATAGAATAGCACAGGATATTAATGACATATTGTCCTCCTAATAATAAGTATGATTTTGTGGAAAACAATGACTTTCAAAAGTTGTAGCTACATTAGTCCATTTTAAAACTTTCACTAGGCTTTTTCTATTTTTGTCTGTCCTGCTGAGAAGATACGGACTGATTTTTATTCTCCCTACATAATTTTTTTCTTCAGTTTAGGTCATGTTTCTTTGGTCAACTGACTCTTTTTCTGTTTGCAATGAAGTGTAGTCTAATTTAATTATGCTATTTCTATAAAGAGTCAGATTCCATAAAAAAGGACAAGCAAATGGAAAACTGGAATAAGGAAAAATCATAATTTAAAAGAAGAAAATTCTTAGGCTATAACCAATCTAGTAACAGGGAAACATAACTATAAAAATAATGAGGGTAATATAACTGTCTTAGATACTTTCCTCCTTGCTGAGAAAAAAATACCCAACACCCAAAGTTAAAGGAGGAAAGATTTATTTTTTGGCTCAATTTGCAGAGGCTTTGGTTCATAGTTGGCTGTCTCCAAGGCAGGGTGGCATGGCAGAAGGATATCAGAGGAGAAACATTTTATGATGGGCTGAAGACAGGAAGGCAGCAAAGCAGCAAAAGAGTGAGGAAGCAGCAGCAAACAATTGTAGTAGCCCTTTCTGTTCCTTATATTCTATCCAGGCTATGCATAGCATTCACGTTTAGGGTAGGGTACCCTTAATCCTAGCAAAGCACCATTAATCCTAGTATCACATTCTTAATCCCATTACCACACAACCGAGATCCAGCCTGAAAAACCCTACCTATAACCACGTGAGGCTTTGGGGAGACATCCAGATAAGTACTTATTGTATGACAGGACCTGTTCTTAGGACTTTTCATGTGTTAACCAACTTAATACATGTACATTAATTTCAGAATCTCTGAACCTAATATTTGTGGTATGGAGCCTAAGAAATAACATGAATCTGTGCATGAGATTTGGCCATAGAAAAGTAGATAAGTAGCAGGGTCTGTGAACAGCTCGAATTGTATTTCTTATTTAAGACACTCAAATTCAGAAATTTAAGGTTTAGAAATTTTAACCACAAGTCAAATAAAAGGCTCATTTGAGTCTGCATGTAACTATTCCATGGCTCCTTATTTACCTGAACTATCAGGAACAAGGGCATAGCAGCAGAGGACAATTCATGCCCACTAGAGAGAGGCTAAGAGGGATAACACCAGACAAATCCCATTCTCTCAACCACGTAAACCCTACAACCATCAATACTAGAAAGCCTCAAGTCGATTGAAATAAAACACTGTCCAAAAAGCTAATTATTTTTAGATGCAGTGTATATTTCTTTTCCATAAAGTGGAGTTCTACCCACAGGGAAGAACTGAACTTACATTATAAATTCAATTCTTATACTGAATCACATTAGAAGCACATGTCAATGATACAGATGGTGCATAAAACCAGCTAAAAATCTGGAGTCAAGTGAAATGCCCAGCTTAGGAAGTCTTGAGTCTCCAAAGGGCTTTTCACCTGGAGAACCCACTCATGTGTGAGTTTTAGTTCAGATCACACTCTCCTCTTCTGTGTTCATGTGGACACTAACCCCTTTTATTATCTCCCAAGCAGTAGTAATTACTCAAATTGAGCTTTTGCTACAACCACTCTCTTTCAACTCAAACCGTGGGTACTGCATTTAAAAAATGAGACAGACTGTGTAAAATGTCCTAAAATGAACTCCGCTGTGTCCTTGGAGAACACCCTTCTGATCATCTAAAATTAGTCGTGGTTTTTCTTTTTCTTTTTATAAATGTATATTTCAAGAGTGGTAAGCCATCCTAGGGTTTTATCAGGATAATTGATTTTGATGCTTAAGGAGGAGTATGTCCTAATTATATAGTCACTCCTTCTAAATGCGATGTTTATGCCTCCTGCTTAAATTGTGGTGTTAGGCTGATCATTTACAACTTGATCTGAAAGGTAGGTGGGTATTTGTTTCCTGGCTTCACAAGCCTTTTGAGAAGCCCAATTGTCAGGGAGCCTGATTTTTTCCATTCAAGGAGAAGCTGAAAACTATGATGGGATTTCTCAGGGAAAGTAAACTGAAATAAAGCCAGGTTTAGAAAGATATTTGAGTGACAGGGCCGGTTGGAAATTGTGATGAATACACAAGATGTGTCTCAGTTATAAACAGCAGCCATTCAATTTTTCCAACTACATTAAAACTGTGTGGACGTGTATGCCCATGCCCAAGGGTGCCACGTCTGATTTTTCAAAAGAAGCCAGACATCTAGATTTCCTTTTAAATCTGATTTCCTAGTGTGCATCTAGATTAGAAATTCATAAAGCAGGGCCGGGGATTTAGCTCAGCAGTTCGGTGGCCTGCCTTGCAAGTGCAAGGACCTGAGTTCAATCCCCAGTACCCCCCACCAAAAAAATCATAAAACAACAGGCAGGTCTGTGTACAACCTCTGGAGTAGCTAAGTAACACATTCCTGTGTTTGGATTTAAAAGATAACTACCTCAAAGTCTTCTGGGACCACTCCATGCAGGGCCAGGGATAGGCCTCTATCCTATAATTGATTGCCCTAGTGATAGAGATACAAATTGTGCTGACAACCTGAGTCTGATGAGGGAGCTCTCACTGGGAACAGGAAGACACTTTTTCATCCCTGAATAACCTTTTGATCCTATTCTAGGATAGAAGGCACTTGCTAAAGAACTGATGGCATCTCTTTTTCTACTTCATTTGTTAAATGAGTGTTGTGGTATAACTGAGCTAACCTCACCATAGCTGAACTGGGAAATCTGATAAACCGAACTGCAAGATGTTGTTGTAGGAATGCTCTTTTGTAAGTCTTCTAGCTCAGATCCTTCTGATTATGAATTGATCTCTTCAAAATGTCTACAAAGGTAATTTGAGAGACAGAGAAGGTTACTTTACTGACTTTATCTGTAGGGTCTTATTTTGGGAGGGGTATCAGTTTAGAGTTTCTACAGTAAGCACATCCCAGTTGTATTATTTTCTTCTACATTGCAGATAATAACTAATTATCTTCAAAATTTACATTCACCTTTCCATGGTGTCTGCTTTACATAGTTGCATCTGATTTGCCAGAGAAAATACTTATGAACCCTTATGATCTTTTACAGTGACGGTGGCTATTTGCCTAGTTCTTGCCAATGAAAATGTCAGCGTGAAGTGTTTTAGAAGTATATCAGGCAGCTCTACTGATATATTCCCTTTTCTAACAAGGTCTTAGGGGTGATGGAGCCCTATTGTACAAGGAAATTGGCTTTCTGGATCATTATGTGGAAACAAGATATTTATCAACTAGGAAGATCCAAGTTTGGCTCTTACATTGAAAGAAAAAATCCGATTGTATGAAGCCATTGACATTCTGGTGTTGTCATAGCCCCTTGCAGTATGCTAACCAATACATTTTCACAAATGTAATTTGTGCTGCTTGATTTACTTTAAAGTGATGGGAATTATGAATATACATCTAGCTATTCTGAGAGTTTCCTCTATTTATGATTTACCTTTATTAGCCAATTTTTATACCATAAGGATGACCTCTGAAATTGCTTGAGGCTTTTTGGTTATTCTGAATTTAAAGTAGAATTAGAGAATAATCCAAACTATAAATCTTGAACACTTTATAGCTACTTTATAGCTGTAAGATGGAAAGAGCTAGTGTTATGAGACCCAAGGGCATTATCACTTTACATCAATCTTTTTCCCTTTCCTTCTACAAGGAAATTTCAGGGATGAAAACAATTCCCCTTTTTCTTCCATTGTTATCATTGGATTAAAGTATATATAGCACTTATATAGTGCACCCACTTCTGTAAGACAAGAATAGGTGACTTCAAATTAGTACTATTATAAATAAGGGATACTACAGCAGACCTTACTGGTGAAAGAAAAAACTATAAGGGTCTATCAAACCTGTTCTAGTACTTAGATGATTGTCAGCCAGTAAGACATCCTGATCTCAAATCCTGGCATATTTCCTAACTCTCATAATACTATTTTGGATGGCGATGCCTTTGACTTGTGACTTATTTCCTACTTACATTAATTAATTTTTTCTTTGCATTCAATCCCTTACACATTCATTGATTTATTCATTCATTTATCCAAAATATGGCAAGTACACATTTATGTATTTGGCACGATGACATATGTACACATGAGTGAGACACCATACTGGCTTTAAGGAGTCCCCTGACTAGTAGAAAAATGTGAAATATAAAATGTTAATGGGACATACTGAGATAAGTGCCATGATACAATTATATACAGTGCACATCAGTGCACAAAAGAAGGAACAGTTGCCCTCCTCAGTATTACAGCAGAAATTACTAAAGATGAGAAGAGTTGGAGGCCACTAAATGCCAGACCTTTTGCACATTTCTCCAGGCAGTGGCTACTAATCATTCCCCCTTTATGTAGTACACACAAATGATGAACAGAGAAAGACTAACAGAAATTCTGAATTGATTTTTTAAAATCTCAATATTTTGTCTAATTATATGCTAACTAGAAGACCATGTCCTAATAGTTAAAACTATCCCTTGATACAGTAGAGATTAATAGCCTACCAATAATAAAAAACATAATTATGTGCATATTTACATAGCATTGTATAAAATATCACTCAGAACTAGGATTAGAAGTTCCATTTGACCCAGCCATCCCTCTGTTGGATATCTTTCCAAAAGAATTAAAAGAATCATACCACAGTGATATATGCACACCCATGTTTATAGCAGCACAGTTTGTAATAGCTGAAACTTGGAAACAGCCCATCTGCCCATCAGTTGGAAACTGGATAAAGAAGATGTGGTTTTTCTATAAAATGGAATACTACTCAGCCATAAAGAATGAGAAAGTAGATTCATTCATAGGTAAATGGGTATATTTTGAGGATATACTCCTAAGTGAAATAAATAAGTCACACATGTGCAAATACCGAATAGTTTTTCTGGTGTGAAAAACTAAAATAGTACTCAAGATCCTAATGGGACAATTAGCAACATGAAATAGGAAGAACAGGACCAAAGGTGTAGGGACAGTGAGAAGGATAGGGAAAGGGGAACAAGGGAAAAGGAAAAAAATATGAGAAAATGTAAAAATGG